>NC_057806.1:603167339-603467339 GCF_018294505.1 Triticum aestivum
AAAACAGGCATAATTCGTAAGCATTGTTCCATCATGTAGTTGGAACTCTTCATTGTCTTCTCTTGTCATATACATATACACACTTGGATACCGAGTATTTGATCAAGTGTACAACAAAATCATGTAGAATCACGGTGGGTTCTAGGGGAATATGTATAGAGGTGGTTGGGTATTGGAACATGTGAAGAAGAGGAGGTAATATAGGAACCAGAATCCTTGAGAAAAGATGGTTGATCTGTAGTGCATGCAAACTTTAATGTGCAATGTCTAACATGATGGGTACTAGTAAGTTAGAAAGAACGTACAATGAGGTGTGGTTGGTCCCAAGCTCAGCCATTGTGTGGGTGGGATTGTGATTTTTTGGGGCCTGTATTTCATATTTCCAAAAGAAAGCTAGTGGAGCCTTGTGAGCCAAATGCAATTGAGCCGTTACACTCAATCCTTTGTTATACATGCCTCATTTGTTCATGGGAAAACTTGATAGAAACACATAATACGAGATCCTTCGTTCGTGGCCCTATTCATTCGTCTGGTTACGAGGATTAGAGCAAGAAAGTTGTGGCAACTTTTATTTTTGATTCAAATGAAAACTCAAGAATTTACAATCCCCACTGACCTATTTTTAGAAATACTACACAAAAAGTACATCAATGAGATATCTAGTGTCATGTTGACATCATATTTATATTTTCTCATGTGGTTAACTTTATTACACTAGTAAAGTTAAGTTTGAATGCAAACGGTATAGACCCCTTTCGCTGACATGGTTTGGAAGTTTAGCCTTAAGAACGTGTGTGATAGGGAGACCCTTCACACATGACCCAAATTAACCGTCTGTGATAGGGCTCGAGGATGCAGACGATTTAGCAAAAGCAATCATATTCGAAGACAAAGACTACCCCATACACGAGTCCTGAAGCAAGCGTTTGCAATATATAAAACGTCCCAAACGTTTCTTACGTAAAAGTCGTGTGGGTGATACATCTATTGCACACACTATACATTGATGTCACGTTTGCTATGCGGCCGACATCGAAGGCTCGACGTAGCGCTTGTGCAACAAAGATGTTTATCATAAACATTTAATCTACTGTGTTGTTTGCGATGCGAACCATATCAAAGAGGTGGATCCATGACGTTGTCCTTGGGAGGAAGAGGACATCCACGGGCACTGGCAAATTTTTGTTCAAATCTATACCCGCAACAGTGAGGCATCTTGAACCAGAACCACGACATGGACCAATCCATCCAATTAAGTTCTATGCAATGCCACCTCCGCTGGAATAGCATGAGCCTAGACCACCCACCGTCGCACCCCTTGACACCCACATGACCAAGATGCACAACCGCCACTGACACCATGAAGCTTGCCAGAGAGCCGCCTGGTAACCGCCATCCGGAGCCGCTGCCCCAGCATCCGATGTCGAGCCTCACACTGACACCACGATGTGCAGACACCACCAATCAGTACAGGAAGCAACTAGCTCCCCTCGACCCGCGATACCCCACTATGAAAGTATAACAGAGAGAGAGAGAGAGAGAGAGAGAGAGAGCTAAAGCCGACACATCGGCCTCTCGGAAAAAAGCTCTAGCTAGGCCACGCACAAGGGTTCCAATCTCTGACAGAGGGGGGGCACGCATCACCCCATGTACCAGCAACTAGACCCATGCCCCCGACCAACTACCAACAAGCACCACCTAAGGGGGCACCATCGAAGGGGGTGTTGACCGACGCCCACTACAAAAAAAATACACTTTCGTGATGATACGTGTTTGTCACAGTAGGTCGCTTTTTTTGTCATGCATGTACATCCATGACAAATTTACGACAGAATCAAGATAGTCATACCTGTGCTGTCGTAGAAGTATTCCATGACATTACCAAAATTATCATCACGGAAGTGTCCACTTCCATGACGATAAATCGCGCGTCACAGAAGTGCTTTCGTCAAGGGTGACCGACACGTGGCATCCACCGTAACGGAACGCCGTTAAGCTATCGGGTCGGGTTTTGGATCCGATAACCTGTTAACAGCCCCGACCAATGGGGATTTTCCACGTGTAAAATCATCATTGGCTGGAGGAAACACGTGCCGGCTCATCGTTGAGACAGATGTCAAGCACTCATTGGACAGAAGGCGCCTATGATACCTCGACACGTGGCACGGCCCAACAGAGGCCCATTCCTGTGAAAAGGCCGGCCCATTTGACTTGGTCAAAAGCTGGCGGGCCGGCCCATGGAAAGCCTGTTAACGGCCTATTCAAGTATAGCCCATTTACAGCCCGCTAACCCAAGGCCCGTTACGCCCTATCCGAATTAGGCCCGGTAGCGTCATCTGGGCCATCCAATATGATTCCAGCCCATTTTCACTTCCGGCCCATGTATGGCCCATGACGTCTTTCGGCCCATATGAGGCCCTATGTAACTCTTGGCCTACTAATGGCCCGTGGTGAAACTGGCCCTTAATGAACAGTGTATCACTTTACACTCATTAACGGCCCGTGGTGAAACTGGCTCGTAATGAACAGTGTATCACTTTACCCATTAACGGCTCGTTATTCCGTTGGGCCGTTTCCAGCCCATGTTATCTTTCGGCCTTCTCAGAGCCCATTTATTCTTGGGCTCATTTCCAGCATTCATTTACTTATAGCCCGTTACTATCATTTTTTTGCTTGTGGGCCAAATTCAGCCCGTGGTTACAGTCGACCCGTTTGTGGTCCGTTAATACATTGGGCCGATTTCATAGCGTCATCAAATACGGCCTATTAACGATGGCCCGTTATGGTCGGCCCATGAACGGACGATTCCAACTCTAGCCCGTTTACGGCCATAATGCGGTCTGTTTGGCCCATATTTGGCCAATCGGTTATACGGCCCGTATAAGGCCCATTGATAATACGGCCCGCAGAAGGACCATTGTTTCTACGGCCCGTAGAAGGCCTATTGTTTCTATGGCCCGTAGAAGGCCCACTGTTTCTACGGCCAATAGGAGGCCGAGTGTCACTACAGTAAATATTAGCACATGTTTATTGTGGCCTAGTTTTAAAAAATAGGTTATTGCAGCCACTAGCTAACCGCGGAAAAAGAACTGCAATGACTACAAGCAAACAAATAAACAAGACAACAAGGAAATAAATAAGCAAGCAACTAATGCTAGGCTATCACGGCTATTACACATATTACATCCACTGGGCATCAAAGTTCACCACCAGTGCAAATATAGGGAACAAAGCAGCATATCATATACACTGGTTGTCAAAGTTGGTGACCAACGCAAATAAACGGCGCAGCAAAACAAATCCAGAACTGAAACCACTTCAGAAGATCTCAAGAAACAATATCCTGGGTACCCATAATGCTGGCAAGATGCTTAGCAAGCTTATTAACTTTCTCTTGTTTGGCGCTTAAATCCTCCAGCGCTTGCTGTTGCACCAGAAAATATGCATCTGAATTCTGCAGGGACTTCCTCAGTCCTTCAGCTTCCTGTCGCAGCACATTTGATCGATGTCTTTCAACTTGAAGTTGAGACTCAAGAAGACGAACTGATTCAGGCAGCGAGTTTGAAGAGCTTGTGCCAGCAGTAGTGGCCAGTAACTCGAACACTACATCAAGACATGACTTTTGGGTTCCCTCACTGTCGTCAAGATAGTTTTTATCAGCTTTCTTGGAGACCAACAGGGATGTCTCACTATCTTGAACCTTATCTACATTACTTCCTTTACCATTGGATAACGTGGTACTGTTCTCCAATATTTTGTCCGCATTCTAAAAGAGAAACAAGCAGACACATCACATGTTTACCATGTTGTATATGAAAGAGTTAAATGCACTGGAGGTCCTAAGAGTTTCGTCGTTGTGTCACTTTAGTCCTATTTCTTTGAAAATGTACCTTTAGGTCCCAATTCTTTCATAAGTGGTTCACCCGAGGTCCTTTTCTTCACTAGCGCTCGTTAACCTGCCCTCATGGCGCGTTAACCCACGCGACGTCGACATAGGGCCCATCCGCTAGGCGAGAAACTTTGTAATAAGCCCCCCCCCGGTCTATTCCCCTCTCAGTGGCACCCCATCTCCTCTTCTGGGGCTACTCTGGCAACACTAGAGGCGATCGGCAGCGGCGGCGCCGGCGATGATTTCCTGCACGTGGTGGCGATTTCCTCCGTGCGGCAACAATCAGAGGTGATCCGGAGGAAATCGTCGTCGTCGCCGCCGCCGATCGCCTCCAGTGTCGCCAGAGTAGCCCCGAAATGGGGTGCCACTGAGAGGGGAGTAGATGGGGGGGGAGGGGCTTATTGCAAAGTTTCTCCCCTAGCGGATGGGCCCTGTGTCGACGTGGCATGGGTCAACGCGCCACGAGGGCAGGTCAGCGAGCGCTAGTGAAGATAAGGACCTCGGGTGAACCACTTATGAAAGAATTGGGACCTAAAGGTGCATTTTCAAAGAAATAGGACTAAAGTGACACAACGATGAAACTTTTAGGACCTCTAGTGCATTTAACTCTATATGAAACTCATTTTGGTAAATGAGTTCAATAGTAAAGTGGACAGGATAACAGCATGAAACAAACATATATCTATGTACCATGGTCACTTTATGGTCTATATCATTCTAGTTTTTGTTGCCAAATCAAGATAGAGACACAGTTCAAATAATATTTGTTTAAGACAAAGCAGAATAGATAGAATATAAGTGTGGGTAGCTATAGAGCAATAACAACACCTGTAATGTGCATGACATGAGAACATAACTGTTTATTCAATTGAAACTGAAATCAACATAGAGCAGGTTACAATAGCAAACCAGTTAAAGAAACGGGTTTCAAACATACATGTTGCGCCATTGGAGTTTCAATTCCATCCTTCAAATTTGAAAATAGTTGGTATGAGTAAATACAGTCATGCAAGAGCAAAGGAGTATGAACCATAGCTACAGAACCTGACCTGAGAACAAATCTTCTTCTCCTTTAAGCGTTGAGTTGAGATTCGGAGTGGTGGTCCTCGTGCTTTGGGCACTGCCGGGGTTGGGGTTAGAAGGGGTGTAGCTGCTCGTGTTGATTCGGAGTTGAGATTCGGAGTGGTGGTCCTCGTTCCCTTACTAACTGCTCGTGTTTGGGTGCTCTGTGGTGGAGACGGTGCTGTGTCAACTGGAACTGGGTTACTATCTGCCGGGGTTGGGGTTAGAAGGGGTGTAGCTGGTTCTCTGTCCGACTGGGTAGGGGTACAATCTGCGAGAGTCTGGGTTATGTGTGGTGGATCTGGTCCTTGGGCAAGTACAACCGTGGTTCTATCTGCATCAACTGGTAGCACTATCTTTTCTGAAGACCGTGTTGTTACTCCCTTAGATACTGCCATCACGCTCTCCAATTCAAATGGCTGATAAACAAGAAAAGTAATTGAAAGTATAGACATTGTATGATAGACGGGTGCAATGGATAGTGGGGAATAAAAGAGGGCATGAAATAATTCATATTTATGTTGTCTAACCAAACAGGATAGCATGACACAATTTCACATATATGATGGCTAACTAGATAGGATAGCATGACACAATTTCACATTATGATGGCTAACTAAAAAAGATGGAAAGACATAGTTCAAAATATGAGACTATGTAAACAGGATGACATGAAATAACTACATAATGTGTTTATTAAATGGGTTGGCATGCCATAATTCATATACATTCACGATAGAATGCCATAATTCAAAATATGATGACTGTAAACACTAAACAGGATGAGATGATATAACTATATGATGTCTTTATTAAATGGGTTGCATGCCATAATTCAGATAGATGATGTGTATGTACTATGTAAACATGATGGCATGATAGAATTCAAATATATGATTTATATAGTAAGCAAGTAAGCATATGGAAATCCATATATGATGTAAAAACTAAGCAATGCAAGACAACATGCATGAAATGGGTAATATAACCCTGCCAAGTTTGAGCATAGACCTCAGGGGGAAAATAGGACTGGTCATCAGTCTTGAATCCTCCTCTGAGGAGCTCTCTGTAACCAGCAAGATGTCTGCTTCAGCAGGTAGCATTGTTTGCTCTGAATACCTTATTTTCACTCCAGATACTTCCATCACCGCTTCAAATGGCTGATGCACAGGAAGAGTAGTTGAATATACAAACGTTGTCGACAAATGGAACACGTAATACAAAAAAATGATAGCATGATATAATTCACATACATGATGATTGGCTAAATAGCATGGCATTGCATAATTCACATATATAATGCCTTTGCAACAAGATAGCATTGTATAATTCACATATATAATGTCTTGCAACAAGATGGCAATGCATAATTCACATATATGGTAATTAGACACTAAACATGTGGCATTCACACAAAGCATGTCTAAACTAATCAAATGACATAGCAATGCGAGACACCATACGCACGATATGAGCAATATAACCCTGCCAAGTTAGAGCATACACCTCGGGGGGGGAATAGGATTGGTCATCTGTCTCTGAATCCTCCTCTGAGGAGCTATCCGTAACCAGCGAGATATGCGCTTCGTCAGATAGCATAGTCTGCTCTAAAGACCTTGTTTTCACTCCAGAATTTGCCATCACCGTGTCAAATGGCTGATGCACACGAAGAGCAGTTGAATGTAATAACATTGTTGACAAATGTAATATGTAACGAAAAAAAGGATGGCCTGATATAATTTACATATAGATGACTAGCTAAGCAGGATGGCATTGTAAAATTCACATATATGATGCCTGGCTAAACAAGATGGCGTTGCATAATTCACATAAACGATGAATAAACTAAACAGATGGCATTCGCACAAAGGATGTCTAAACTAAGAAGATGACATATTTGATGTATAATGTAAGCAATGCAAGACACCATATGCATGATATAACCAACATCAGCATGCCAAGTTAGAGCGAAGACCTTAGGGGGTAAATAGGAGTTGTCTTCTCCTTCTGAATCCCCCTCAGAATAGATATCTTCCTCTCGATTACAATCCGAAATGCGTGGAGGGGGGCTGCCTTTGCGCCTACCATGGAGCGATGTCTGCATGAAATTTTATTGCCACGCAAGGCTCGTCTCTTTTGATCTACATGTTCAGTTCCATTGTTTACAATAACTGTCATGCATAGGAATAAAACATAGTGAGATTATGTAAGGAGTGCATGTAGAAATCCAGAGTGATGGTAGCAACCTGTAGACCCAAAACCAATAATAGCAGGCAGATAATGGCTTTAGTTAAAAAATACAGATAATGGCTTCTTTACTATTTGTTTCCCACCCAACATGAAACTCATAGTAGACACCGGAGATTAACCAGATAGTAGATAGATACTATTGATAGCGGCCCTGATATGTACCCCAAAACCATTTAAAAACTCAAGTTTGACCATTAGTTTGGAGCTGACTCAGAGTCTAATCGGTGAACAGGATGATAAAGTAGCATGTAATATTAAGCGATGCATAACGTAAGCAGACATGAAAGAGTGCGACCTCTCTTGCGCACCCATGTAGTCCTCGACGTCATCTGCTTGGTTGATGATGGTAGTGCAGTTTTCATGGCTGCCAGCGGCGGGGAAGAAGATCTGAGGCAGCGAAAGACAGTCTGGAGGCCGGATCCCTGCTGTGCTGGACCCTTCTGTCGTTGGAGCAGCTGAGCTGGGGTGGACGACGGTGCAGCAGGAGCGGGACAAACCACGCAAGGTTTTCCTTGACAACTGTTTGTAACAGAAGTAATTCTATAAGGGCTCGTTTGAATTGGAGGATTCCAACAATGCAGAGATAGGAAATAGATAGGAATAGGATAGGAATGCACGTGCAAAACAGAGAATTTAAAAACACAGGATTTTTGCCAATCTGGGTGTTTGATTCACAACAATTAGAAGATCACAGGATGCAAAGAAGCATGGTGAGATTAAGTCAAACCACAAGAAAATGTACGGTTATAATGCTATTATGCTACTATCTCTTAGTCTTGTGCTTCATGAATAGGGATTTGAAAAGGAGGACAAGTGAAAATTAAAATTCCTACGTTTTTTCTTTCAAGGAGACACTAAAGGAACAAATCCGTGTGCTCACTGGACAATATATATATAACATGTAGAGTAAAAAAGAGATGCAACAAGTGTACAACCTCTTTGGCGAAGCCATGTCGATCTCAGCGTGATTGGGTTGGCCGGTGGGGATGCTCCGGCTGACTTGGCTGTCGGAGGAGGGGAAGAAGATCTTAGGCGTCTGGAGATGGAGCCCGAGGTACTGCTCCGCTATGATGGAGGGTTTCGTCGTTGGAGCAGCTCCGGTGAGTTGTACGACGCCGAGGCTGAAGCAGGACAAGAGAGACAACGAACAACGTTAACCTGAGTGGAATTCTAATAGCATCTCCAATACATGACGTAAAATACATAAACACAAAGTGTTAGATATAAAATACATCAGCCGCTCATCTCTGAACTTAACTGTCGAAATTGAATTTAACTGTCGAAACTGAACTTAACTGTCGAAACTGAACTTAACTGTCGAAACTGAATTTTGCTGTCGAAACTGAACGCACTAGCAAGGTGAGGCTACACATCGGTCGACTGACTTTTTCATCTCTGGTCAGTCGATTTTGCAGCCGTTAGATACGAAATCAAGGGCCTGCAGTTCATCTTCAACCTCCACCCCCCTGAGCCGGCCAAACAGCAGCCCCCCCGCCCCGCCGCCCTGCCCGCCCCAAAAACACTCCCCACCACCGGTTCGCCGCCGCCCCGTCCATCCCTCTAGCCCCCCCCCCCCGTGCCGAGCTTTTTCTCCGGCGATCCCCACGACACCGCCCCGCCAACGACCTGCCACCGCCGGCGACCACCGCCCCCATCCTGAACCCTAAGATAGATAGTGGGGTACCTCTCCGGCGAGCCCCCCTGCGGCTGGTTCTTCCTTCACCCTGGCGGCATCGGAGTGAAGTGTAGCTAAATCGGAGCAGCATCACAAGCAAGAGCAAGAGGGAGAGCAGCAGCGCGAGCAAGAGCAATAGCAAGAGCAGACCAGGCAGGGGACCGAGAGCAAGAGCAGAGCAGCAGCGCGAGCGAGAGCTAAAGCAGTATCAGATCCTAATGATGTGGACGTCGCCGCCGAGGGAGCGACGCCGTGGAGGAAGTGGCCGGCGACTCCGCGTGGATGGAGCCGCGCCATGTCGGCTCGGGACCGAGCGCCGGCAGCACCGTGAGATCGAATCAAGAAGAAAATGCGGCGATTAGTGTACAACCTCTTTGGTTGCGCCGATTAGGCCGCATCTTCATCCGAGGAAACGGTGATGATGATGCTCTTCCGGTGGTGCAGGTGAAGACGGTGGTGTGGGAATGGAAGTGGCACAAAAGATGAGGGGAACGTCGGGGCAGCTCCTTGGAGGTGGAGGACGGGGTGGCTGAACCGGCGGGACGATGAGATTGACGACGGATCCTCATCCGATACGGCGGATGAGGGACGTCGAGGTGTTGCTGTGGACGACGTCTTCGGGGAAGAGGCTCCGGCTGGGTGGCGGACGGAGTGGGGTGTGGGGTTTCGTCGTGGGTTTTCGCGGCCTCGATGTACGAATGGGTGGGCGGATGGGATGGCAGTGGGGAACCATGGCTTAGAGATGAGCTTGTCTGAAATGTGGGGTAAGTTACGAAAGTACCCCCACCGATTTGAGGTGGTTCTTTCGGTTCAGGGGTACCACGTGCATTTCACGTGTCGGGATTTCACAAGAGGTGGGAGTTTTCGCGCGCGTTGTAATTTCGGAATAGCAAGGTGCGGGTTGAGATGGAGGGAGTTGTCGGAGCACAACGAGACAAAGATATATCTTAAATATTTCGGTCTAACAAGGCGCGGGTTGAAATTTCCGGACAAGCCTAACGTGTACTATACCAAATCAATACGCCCTACAAATGTCATTCAAAACTTTGAATTCATGTTATGTTCAATTAAAATATTTCGCTACGTGTATAATGCATGCAACCTACTACTCAAATGAACGTTTTAGTGCATTCCAAACGTATATACGACCACTTCAATATGAACTAAATTTGAATTCGTTTCTCTATTTGAATAAGATCTACAGTAATGATTTTTGTGAAGTCAAAGCATTTGAATTCATTTCTCTGTTTTAATAAGATCTACAATCATCATTATTGTCAAGTTAAACCATCGTTTGTGTATTATCTTCACAGCACACCACATGATTAGTCTCGAGTTACATATGAACTATGTGTACTATATGAACTCGAACTAGATTTTTTGAATCCACTTTATTTTGATTTCAAATCACATTACATTTCTAGCTCTAGCTAGATCTTCACAATCTAAACCATGTCTCATATGTATAATGTGTTTATCACATTATGTATGGTGCCCCGCCCCCGACGCCTACAAGTATTTAGATGTGAGTTGCAAACACCACACATTACCATAAATTCAAATAAAATGTGAGAATGTTCGATATATAGTATTGTTTAGATTGTTCGATATTTAGTTGTAAGCTGCAAACGCCACACATTATCACAAATTCAAATAAAATGTGAGATTGTTTGATGTATAGTATGGTTTAGATTGTTCGCCATTTAGCTGTGAGTTGCAAACGCCATGCATTATCACATTATGGTATAACATGTGCACAGCACGTGTATCACCGCTATATTCATGCATGCAATGTTTAAAACACTATGATCTCCTATTCAAATATATGAATCCGCTTTCATATCAAATTATGATCTTTGTTAGTCTCTTACACCCACACAATCCTCTAACTTTTGTAGCTACCACTAACTTTCTCTCGTGCATGCACACGCCCTCCTCGCCCTCCCCCTCCCTCGACATTCTATCCATCGGGCACATTCATTTTTTTTTCTTTAGGTCGTTCTCCCAGAGTCCCCACAACTCCTTTTCGACACACACCGATCGATAAACCTCTCCAGCAATGCCCGCCTACAACATACAAACACACCTTCAGTCTCCTCCTTTATGTGTCCTTGCCTCGTGTCTCTCATACGGTCAGACACACATTTAAACTCTCAGCCCTCTTTTCATCGCTCTCACAACCGCACACTCCTCCCCCTATCTAGCTAGTACTTGGGCCTCTCGCACCACCTCCTAGCTCCATTCTCTCTGTCTATCCGTCTCGCTGGGCCTTATTTGCCTCTAACAAATGGACGTACACCGACCGATCTCTCGCTATACATATAGCTAGCTAGGTCCTTATAACTCGTTTTTACCCACACGTCAATCGATCTACTTCATTAGTTGTGTCTCTCCCTTCCTCCGACAAACAACAATTGATCTACCGATCTAGTTAGGTTTGCTTACCAAACACATGGTTCCCCTTCATCATCCATGGATGCGTCCCGACAGATCTATCACCCATAGGAAAACACAGAAACACATCCCCACTCTTATTGATAACATTGCAGTTCCACCCTCAGTTTGTCTAGTAGGCCTCTCCCACCATCTTCGAGAAGCAACTCCATCACCCATCCAGCACTCTACCCCTCTCCCTTCCTCTCCCTCCCTCTCTCTCTCCTCTCTCTCTCCCATCATATTTCCCGTCCTTCAGTTATGTATGGATGTCGACCGATCGCCCTCAAGACATAGCTGGGTCTCTCCTTCTCAACACATATACAAGTCGTTCTACCTCTATAGTTAGGCCTCTGCCTACCCCTCCCACCACCCCCTCCCCCCCACACACACCGATACATCGAGCGCTCTAGTCATGTCTCCCTGCCACACACAAACTTGATGTGTGCCCTCTAACGTTCCAGTAGGCCAGTCGCCCTATATCTTTGACTTGTACACACACACAATTTCGATGGCTCTTTTCATCGATCTTGCACCCACCCACTTGATCCTCTCTTCAACTCTATCGATAGCTATGACCCCTCCCTCTCTTCTCGTGGATTGCCCGACCCTCTATGTATGATATGGATAGGCCTCCATTTCACACACATTGCATGCAAAATTTTGTTTGAGATGTCATCGACACATATTCCCACAAATAATTCACGAAATCAACCCCCCACCCCACCCCCACCCCAAAATAAAAAGCAATCACGAACGCGGTTTGTATCTCTCACACACACCCACGTAGGTGAGTGACATGCACGAAGAGAAGAGGTGCATGCACGGCGCACGTACTCCCGTCTCTTTCCCAACCACACCCGCGCGGGTACACGGTGGAGCTCATTTTTGTACGAAAAAGGCAGCCCACGTGGTAATTTGGCACGTGTACTGGTTGTCCACTTGGTGGAGGGAGGATCATCTACCACGGGTGAACAAACAAATTGCGACTTGACGTGTTATGTTAAAAAAGAGGCAAACCATGTGGGGCCTACCTTACAGGCAATGCTCTATACACTGGAGTACTTTTGATGTGTCCCGTCAACTCGCAAAACGAGGAGAAGCTTGCTTAGTACGCCGTCTCCCCCGCCCACGGGCGCGGTGGCTCGTAGGATGAGGTGAAGCTTGCTTACTACGCCTTACTCCCGCTCCCTCGCCCATGGGCGCGGTGGCTCGCAGGATGAGGAGAAAATTTTACTACTCCCTCCATTTACTCCTCGTCCCTACTACCTTGGTTATAGAGATTATATCATATTGTTTGGAATATATATGTCCTTTAGTAGATTTCAATATGAACTACTAGTACATACTCCAAACACTGATGTATATAGACGTATGTAGCACTCTCCCTCGCCCCTCGACCCTCTCCCATGTGGTGGACGTGCAGCAATTCATTCGGTCTCATATAGCCAGAACGATATATACTGCACTACCATTATTGCTCGACTTCCCGAAGAGGCGAAGACCCAATCGCAAGGTTAATATTTTGGAGGTGCCAAGCGCAAGGTTATAGGAGAACGAGTAGTAGGTGCCGCGTCATTTATAAATAAAGTTTTTTTTCTTCAGTGGCACGTACGCAATATGATAGGTTCATATGGAGAGAAAAGGAAACCGCTCCACTATATACATAGTCAGGACGGGCCAGCCTACACGGTTGCTTGCTGAGGTTGCTCTCTTCACACTCTCTCGCACAAAACGACTGTGGCCACATCTCTAACATCCCGGCGGATCACATATGCTTGGGGAAGGGGTGGATGCTGATGGGGAATGTAGCAGAATTTTAAAATTTTCTACGCATCACCAAGATCAATCTATGGAGTCATCTAGCAACGAGGGAGAGGGGAGTGCATCTACATACCCTTGTATATCGCGAGCGGAAGCGTTCAAGAGAACGGTGTTGATGGAGTCGTACTCGTCGTGATCCAAATCACCGATGACCTAGCGCCGAACGGACGGCACCTCCGCGTTCAACACATGCACGGTTGGGAAGACGTCTCCTCCTTCTTGATCCAGCAAGGGGGAAGGAGAGGTTGATGGAGATCCAGCAGCACGACGGCGTGGTGGTGGAAGCAACGGCAATCTCGGCAGGGCTTCGCCAAGCTCAGGGAGAGGGAGAGGTGTCACGGGAGGGAGAGGGAGGCGCCAGGGGCTAGGGCGAGCAGCCCTCCCTTCCCCCCACTATATATAGGACCCCTAGGGGGGCTCCGACCCTAGGAGATGAGATCTCCAAGGGGGGTGGCGGCCAAGGGGGTGGAGTGCCCCCCAAGCCAAGTGGGACGCCCCCACCCCTAGGGTTTCCAACCCTAGGCGCAGGGGAGGCCCAAGGGGGGCGCACCAGCCCAGTAGGGGCTGGTTCCCCTCCCACTTCAGCCCATGGGGCCCTACGGGATAGGTGGCCCCACCCGGTGGACCCCCGGGACCCTTCCGGTGGTCCCAGTACAATACCGATTACCCCCGAAACTTTCCCGATGGCCGAAACTTGACTTGCTATATATAAATCTTCATCTCTGGACCATTCCGGAACTCCTCGTGACGTCTAGGATCTCATACGGGACTCCGAACAACTTTCGGGTAACCGTATACTAATATCTCAACAACCCTAGAGTCACCGAACCTTAAGTGTGTAGACCCTACGGGTTCGGGAGACACGCAGACATGCCCGAGACGACTCTCCGGTCAATAACCAACAACGGGATCTGGATACCCATGTTGGCTCCCACATGCACCTCGATGATCTCATCGGATGAACCATGATGTCGAGGATTCAATCAATCCCGTATACAATTCCCTTTGTCAATCGGTACGTTACTTGCCCGAGACTAGATCGTCGGTATCCCAATACCTCGTTCAATCTCGTTGCCGGCAAGTCACTTTACTCGTACCGTAATGCATGATCCCGTGATCAACCACTTGGTCACATTGAGCTCATTATGATGATGCATTACCGAGTGGGCCCAGAGATACCTCTCCGTCATATGGAGTGACAAATTCCAGTCTCGATTCGTGCCAACCCAACAGACACTTTCGGAGATACCCGTAGTGCACCATTATAGTCACCCAGTTACGTTGTGACGTTTGGCACACCCAAAGCACTCCTATGGTATCCGGGAGTTGCACAATCTCATGGTCTAAGGAAATGATACTTGACATTTGGAAAAGCTCTAGCAAACGAACTACACGATCTTCAAGCTATGCTTAGGATTGGGTCTTGTCCATCACATCATTCTCCTAATGATGTGATCTCGTTATCAATGACATCCAATGTCCATAGTCAGGAAACCATGACTATCTTTTGATCAACGAGCTAGTCAACTAGAGGCTCACTAGGGACGTGTTGTGGTCTATGTATTCACACATGTATTACGATTTCCGGAACACAATTATAGCATGAACAATAAACAATTATCATGAACAAAGAAATATAATAATAACCATTTTATTATTGACTCTAGGGCATATTTCCAACAGTCTCCCACTTGCACTAGAGTCAATAGTCTAGTTACATTGTGATGAATCGAACACCCATAGAGTCCTGGTGTTGATCATGTTTTGCTCTAGGGAGAGGTTTAGTCAACGGATCTGCCACATTCAGGTCTGTATGTACTTTACAAGTATCTATGTCTCCATTTTGAACACTTTCACGAATGGAGTTGAAGCGCCGCTTGATATGCCTGGTCTTCTTGTGAAACCTGGGCTCCTTGGCAAGGGCAATAGCTCCAGTGTTGTCACAAAAGAGAGTCATCGGGCCCGACGCATTGGGAATGACTCCTAGGTCGGTAATGAACTCCTTCACCCAGATTGCTTCTTGTGCTGCCTCCGAGGCTCCCATGTACTCCGCTTCACATGTAGATCCCGCCACAATGCTTTGCTTGCAACTGCACCAGCTTACTGCTGTAGGATCGAAAGTATGTCTAGAGGGGGGGTGATTAGACTACTTGACCAAATAAAAACTTAACCTTTTCCCAATTTTAGTTCTTGGCAGATTTTAGCTATTTTAGGACAAGTCAAGCAATCATCACACAATTCAAGCAAGCATGCAAAGAGTATATTGGCAGCGGAAAGTAAAGCATGCAACTTGCAAGAATGTAAAGGGAAGGGTTTGGAGAATTCAAACGCAATTGGAGACACGGATGTTTTTCCCGTGGTTCGGATAGGTGGTGCTATCCTACATCCACGTTGATGGAGACTTCAACCCACGAAGGGTAACGGTTGCGCGAGTCCACGGAGGGCTCCACCCACGAAGGGTCCACAAAGAAGCAACCTTGTCTATCCCACCATGGCCATCGCCCACGAAGGACTTGCCTCACTAGCGGTAGATCTTCACGAAGTAGGCGATCTCCTTGCCCTTACAAACTCCTTGGTTCAACTCCACAATCTTGTCGGAGGCTCCCAAGTGACACCTAGCCAATCTAGGAGACACCACTCTCCAAGAAGTAACAAATGGTGTGTTGATGATGAACTCCTTGCTCTTGTGCTTCAAATGATAGTCTCCCCAACACTCAATTCTCTCTCACAGGATTTGGATTTGGTGGAAAGAAGATTTGAGTGGAAAGCAACTTGGGGAAGGCTAGAGATCAAGATTCATGTGGTAGGAATGGAATATCTTGGCCTCAACACATGAGTAGGTGGTTCTCTCTCAGAACATATGACTTGGAAGTGTAGATGTGTTCTGATGGCTCTCTCCACGAGTGAAGAGGAGGTGGAGGGGTATATATAGCCTCCACACAAAATCCAACCGTTACACACAATTTACTAATCTCGGTGGGACCGAATCATCAAACTCGGTCGGACTGAAATAGTAAACCTAGTGACCGTTAGTGATTTTCGGTGGGACTGACATGCAACTCGGTAGGACCGATATGGTTAGGGTTAGGGCATAACGTAATCTCGGTGAGACCGATTACACAAACTCGGTGAGACCGATTTGGTAATAAGCTAACCAGAGGGTTAGTCAGGCAAACTCGGTGGGACCGATTCGCTCTTCTCGGTGAGACCGATATGTTACGAAAAGGAAACAGTGAGTTTACATTGCAATCTCGGTGGGACCGATCCACTCTTTCGGTGAGACCGAAAGTTACGAAAAGGAAATAGAGAAATTGCAATCCCATCTCGGTGAGACCGAGATCCCTATCGGTAGAACCGATTTGCTTAGGGTTTGGCAATGGCTATGACAAGTGAAACTCGGTGGCGCCAGGTTGAAAGAATCGGTAGGGCCGAGTTTGGCTTTGGGTTTAGGTCAAATGTGGATATGGGAAAGTAACTGAGGATTTTGGAGCATATCATTAAGCACATGAAGCAAGAGGCTCATTAAGCAACACCTCATCCCTCCTTGATAGTATTGGCTTTTCCTATGGACTCAATGTGATCTTGGACCACTAAAATGTAAAATGAAGAGTCTTGAGCATATGAGCTAGAGCCAATCCTTTGTCCTTAGCATTTTGAGGGTTCCACTTTCACCATCCATGCCATGCCAATCATTGAGCTTTCCTGAAATGATCATCTTGGAATAGCATTAGCTCAATGAGCTATATGTTGTTATGAATTACCAAAACCACCTAGGGATAGTTGCACTTTCAATCTCCCCCTTTTTGGTAATTGATGACAACATATAGATCAAAGCTTCGACAAATAATAATAATAATGAAATATATCGTTGCTTTGAGAAGTATGTGATAAGTAAGAGCTCCCCCTAAATTTGTGCATATTTAAAATTTGCTTTGGACTGCAAATGCACAAAGAGTTAGAGGCATGGATTACTCTTCCATGTCACATACATCTTGGTGGAGCGCTCAAAAAGATAAGAATGAAATACATGCACTCATCACCAAAGAAAGTGAGTGATCACATAAGATAGATAGGATATTATCAAGCATGCATAAGTGTAGCTTATGATCAAACACATGATCATCAATGTCTCACAAGCATATCAAAGTATCTCAACCAAAAGCAGACAAAGTTTGAAAAACCACCAAATAAAGCAAGAGAGAATAAAAGCAACACTCTTTCTCTCGAAGCCTATGATCTATACATTTTTCTCCCCCTTTGGCAACAAGTTACCAAAAAGTTCCTAGAAAATGCATAGTGCTAGATCGACTCTCAGGCTTGATCTTCTGGTGGTGGTGGAGTCTGGATCACTCCAAGGACGAAGGCTTCTGTAGACGTGGTTGGAGCTGGAGCTGAAGTAGATGCTGGAGCTGGTTGGGCTCGTGCTGTGGCTGGAGCTGAGGTGGTGGCTCTGATGTCAGGAACTGACACTGCAGTCGACCTCTGAGCTCGTGGCACTCTGGCAAATGCATCAGTTGTAGTCTTCCCTTTCCTCTCCTGCATGTCATCTTGAAGTTGCTCCACTACAGACTGAATCTCTGTTACTTTGACATCCATGTCATAGAACTTTTGTTCTATGATCCTCTCTGAGCTCTTCTGATTCTAAGTGAGGGTGGCCTGTTGTAATGCCCTGAGACCGTTGTGCCAGTTGTCGTCTAGTTATTCGTTGTCATTGCCATGTCATTTGCTTGCGCGTTGCATCTTATCATGTCATCATGTGCATTGCATCATCATGTTTTAAAACTTGCATCTGTCCCGGCCTCCTTGTTCTGTCCGTTGTCCGTTCTGAGCCCAACCACACTTGCACGCGCCCGCGGCATGTCCGAAATAGTATTTTATAAGTGGCCGGAAAATGTTCTCGGAATGGGTTGAAAGTTGGCGTGTGGTCTTTTTTAGTATAGATAGACCGCCTGTCAAGTTTCATTGCATTCGGAGTTCGTTTGATAGTCCAACCGTTAAATATAGCGGCAATAGTAGCCGGTCTAACGTCGGACGTTTTCGGTCTCCGGAAACAGTTGCTGGGCTGCACTCCTCTCCTCTCATCTCAGCCCAACCTCTCTTCACAGCCCACTAGCCCACCTATCTAACCCCCCCTCCGCTCCGGGTCGTCCGATCGAGATCGAACGGCTCCGAAACGGACTAAAACCCCCAACCCTAGCTCCTCCTGCTATATATAGCAGCCCCCCCCTTGCCATTTTGGGCCTTCCCCTTCCTCCTCCTCGAAATCCGCGCCCCCAATCATCAGCCAGCCGCCTCCCACATCCTCTCCTCAATTTCCGGCGCCGGCCACCCCTCCAGCGCCACATGGCGGGCTCCTAGTGGCCAGCCGCCGCCACGCAGACGCCCGCAGCCAACGGGAAGGCGCCACACGTCCTCACCGCGCCCCACTTCGCCGCGACCCTGCAGGCCCGCATCTGGCCCGTCGTTGCCGATCTGGGCCCGACCGCTGTGCCCCGTTCACCCCGCTCGAGATGGATCGGGAGAGCCCGATCCCGAGCTCCCCGCGCCGCCGCCTGACCTCCTCGCCGGAGTTGAATACCCCGGGCGCCATGCCCCTCTCTTTCCCCTGCCCCTCCTTCTTCCTCTCTCTCTCTCACAAAGCTCTCTCTCTCCCCATGTCGCGCAGGGCCACGGAGTTTCGTCACGCCGCCACATGGAGTTTGCCGGAGCTCGCGACCTCCGCCGTTTCTTCGCCCAGATCTGTGCCGCCCTCGCCGCCCTTGCCCACATCCGATCAGATCCGGTGCCCAGTGGCCGGATCCACTCATTCCTGTTGTCAACCAGACCCATCCCCGCCGCCTACGACCGCCCCCTCGCCGGAATCTGTCGGTCGCCGCCGTGTCGTTCCTCCTCTGTGTCCCGCTCGCCCTTCCTTGACCGCGACGCCCAAGCCCAGCACCACCCCTTTCCAGCGGCCTGCTCCAGCGCCCCGCTTGGGCCTCCTGCCGAACTGGCCTGCTCGACCATGCCCCTTGGGCCGCCTCCGCCGACCTGGGATGAGCCCAGCTAGGTGAGTAGCCAGCCGCCAAGTGGGCTATTTCAGATTTGGCCCGAGACATGTTTTTTTTCACAGAACGAATTTAGCTATTATTCGTGAGACTGCTGTTTTACAGATTAGTCCCTCTAGTTCATGCATTTCATAACTCACCAACCGTGCATCGGATTAAAATGATTTATATATGAAACTTGCTTAGAATTTCATCCAGTTTAATAATATGCAACTTTCATGCATGTTTAAAATGTTCAAGATGATGTTTGCTTTAATTTACTCCTATGCCATGCTAAAATGATTTAATTCATAACTAAATAACCATAGCTCCGAATTAAATAATCTTTATATGTAAATGGGGTAGAATTATGCCTAGTTTAACATGGTGGCTTTACTTTGCATGTTTAATAACTCTAAAATATGGTTTAGGGCAGAACAGTACCAAATCGTAAAATATGCACATGAGGTTTTTCCGGAATTGTTGTTTGTTATTTCCAGCCTCATTTAAACTTGCCTAGATAGATAGTTTCTTTATGCTTCACCCCTTGCCATGTTAATCAACATTTAATATTGCTGGGTACATAAACGGGATCAAACTAAATAACTTCAATGTGGTGTTTCATTAATATGCAACGGAGTTTCATGTTGAGCTCCACTTAATTTGTAGGATTGTTTGTGCATTTTTCCATGCCATGCTTCACTAAACCGGACATGCATCATACTTGATTGTGCATCATGCCATGATTATGTGATGGTTGTTTGCCTAGGTTGTTTGCTCTTTTCCGGTGTTGCTTCTTCGGGTTGGTTCTGATAACGTCGCGTTTGTGAGGACCCGTTCGTCTACGTCCGTTTATCTTCTTCATGGACTCGTTCTTCTTCCTTGCAGGATTTCAGGAAAGACGATCATACCCTCGAAATCACTTCTATCTTTGCTTGCTAGATGCTCGCTCTTTTGCTATGCCTATGCTGCGATACCTACCACTTGCTTGTCATGCCACCCATATTGTTAAACCAAGCCTCTAACCCACCTTGTCGTAGCAAACCGTTGTTTGGCTATGTTACCGCTTTGCTCAGCCCCTCTTATAGCATTGTTAGTTGCAGGTCAAGATTGAAGTTTGTTCCTTGTTGGAACAAGGAGATACCGTTCCTTGTTGGAACATGTTTACATGTTGGGATATCACTATATATCTTATTTAATTAATGCATCTATATACTTGGTAAAGGGTGGAAGGCTCGGCCTTATGCCTGGTGTTTTGTTCCACTCTTGCCGCCCTAGTTTCCATCATATCGGTGTTATGTTCCCGGATTTTGTGTTCCTTACGCGGTCGGGCTATTATGGGAACCCCTTGACAGTTCGCCTTAAGTAAAGCTCCTCCAGCAATGCCCAACATTGGTTTTACCATTCGCCGCCTAGCCTTTTCTTTTCCCTTGGGGGTCGCGCGCCCAAGGGTCATCATTATTTTACCCCCCCCCCCCGGGCCAGTGCTCCTCTGAGTGTTGGTCCAACTTGTCAGCCGCCGGTGGCCACCAGGGGCAACTCTGGGCTGGCCTACCGGAAGTTTAGACAATCTGGTGTGCCCTGAGAAAGAGATATGTGTAGCTCCTATCGGGATTTGTCGGCACATTCGGGCGGTGTTGCTGGTTTAGTTTTACCCTGTCGAAATGTCTTGTTGTACCGGGATACCGAGTCTGATCGGAATGTCTCGGGTGGAGGTCTATTCCTTCGTTGACCGTGAGAGCTTGTCATGGGCTAAGTTGGGACACCCCTGCAGGGATTTGAACTTTCGAAAGTCGTGCCCGCGGTTATGGGCAGATGGGAATTTGTTAACGTCCGGTTGTAGAAAACCTGAAGTCAACCTTAATTAAAATGAATCAACCGCGTGTGTAACCATGATGGTCTCTTTCCGGCGGAGTCCGGGAAGTGAACACGGTTGTTGGAGTTATGCTTGACGTAGGTTGTTTTAGGATCACTTCTTGATCATACTTTCACGACCGTGCTTTGCCTTCTCTTCTCGCTCTCATTTGCGTATGTTAGCCACCATATATGCTAGTCGCTTGCTGCAGCTCCACCTCATACCTTTTACCTTACCCATAAGCTTAAATAGTCTTGATCGCGAGGGTGCGAGATTGCTGAGTCCCTGTGGCTCACAGATACTTCCAAAACCAGTTTGCAGGCGCCGATGAGACTGTGCAGATGACGCAACCAAGCTCAGGAGGAGCTTGATGAAGATCTTATCCTTTGAGTTGTTTCGTTCTAGTTGATCGGTAGTGGAGCCCAGTTGGGGTCGATCGGGGACCTTTGTCGCATTTGGGGTTCTTCTTTTATTTTGGCTCCGTAGCCGGGCCTTGATTGTATTTGGATGATGTAATGCTTTATTCATGTAATTGTGTGAAGTGGCGATTGTAAGCCAACTATGTATCTCTTTCCCTTATGTATTACATGGGTTGTGTGAAGATTACCTCACTTGCGACATCTGCCTTCAATGCGATTATGTCTCTAAGTCGTGCCTCGGCACGTGGGAGCTATAGTCGCATCGATGGTGTTACACCAGTCCTTTCTCAATCCTCAGTGTGGATGCAATCAAGTAACTAAGCTGCTCTTGCTTGTTTTTCAGGAAATACTCAGATGCCTCCTCTTGAGTTGGCATCTTTGCAGCTTTCTCCTTCCTTGCCTTCTCCTTCTGTGCTTGAGCATGAACTGATGATGGATCATCCTTGTTCATCACAACTTCATTATCTTCAAAATCTGGATGAATAGGCAAATGTTCCTTGTCCAATAGGTATATGCCTGTGCCCATCTTGGAGTTAATTAGCTCCTAGATCTGAGGGGCATAACCACAGCTCCTCTTCTGATCTGCTGCAGTCCTCTTGATAGTCTCTACCATGAGGCTCATGACTTTGAATTTCTGTGGCACATCAAAGATATGAAGCAAGTTGATTGCATGGCCTCTGATCATCTTGTGATCACCTGACTTGGGCAACAGAGTGTGCCTCAAAATCCAATTGATAGTTGGCAACCCTGACAGAAGATAATGTACAGACCCAAACTTGAAAGTATCAAGTGCCTTGTTTGGAATCTCCCTGTACATGTTGGACATAGAGTTGTGGTCCATCTTCTTCTTGGCATATATGTCTAAGTCATCCTCATGCTCCTCTGGGGCATTTATGAGCTGTGCCCACTTAGCAACTGTTGATTGGTACCTTGTACCTTCAGACATCCACACAATCCTTCCATCTGGATAGAAGTGTGCTGTGGAGTAGAACTGCATGATCAGCTCTTCATTCCACTTTGTGAGCTTCTGCCCAACAAAGTCAGCTACTCCACAAGCTTTGAAGCTGTCTTGCACTCCAGGATAGTGCTCTTCATTGTCCTTGATGTACTCCCAGTCTACCCATCTCATGTCACAAACGATAGGCTTCTTATCAAGCAAAACTGTCTCATAGAAGTCCTGCTATTCCTTAGTATGGAACCTATAGTCAACAGTAGTTCTTCTCCTTGAAGCATACGGATCTGCTTCTCTCCACTTCCTCAGCCCTGAGTCTCTTCTGATTTTCATGTCCTCAGCCACAGGATGAGCATCATTGTGGTCTGGGATCTTGGGCTTTAGCTTCCTGAGAACTTGGCCTTCCTCTTCTTCTGCAGTGTCAGGCACTGGGGCCTTGTTCTTTTCAGCAGCTGGTATGCTCCTTGTGTTCCTCTTTGGAGCTGTCTTGGCCTTTGATGCAGCCTTGGGTGCTTCCTTGGGCTTGGATGCAGTATCCCCTGATCTTATAGCATCACCCATAAGATTTTGTATCTTAGGTGCTGGAGCAGCAACCTCTTCTTCCTCTTCCTCTTCAGAATCTCTCATGATTGAGGATCTCCCAAGCACTCTAGCAGTGGTCTTTTTGATCCTCTCCTTCCTCTTCTTCCCTTCTGCAACAGCCTCTTTGGGTTTAGATCCCAAAGGGACTTGAGTAGATGCTCTGGCCTTAGACATTGGAATTCTCTTTGCAGGAACCTTTTGCTTCATGCATGGCTTTGTGCTTTGAGCTGAGCCATATTCCTTCTTGAGCACTACTCTCTTTGAAGTGGCTTCCTCTTCTGCCACATAGTCCTCATCCTCTGAATCTGAGGTTCTCTTCTTCCTTTGTCTGGTGGCAGCTTTTGGCAAATTGCTAGGGGTGCTCCTGCTGCCTTCATCTGAAGAACTGGAGGGACTAGTGCCCTCACTCATGTGCACTTGCTGCTCTGACAGGTTTTGGCTATCACTCTGATCTGACATGATGAACAAGCTGACTGCTGACCCTATGAACAGTTTATAGATGAGGTAGAATAGATGAGCATCACAAAATGCAGAGATTTTTGCAAAAGAATGATTCAAAATCTTAGTTGTAGTTTCCCACTGAAATCATCTCGGATCTACCGATTTTTAAACTCGGTGATACCGAAGCAGTTTTGGAACCTAAACTAGTGAACTCGGTCAGACCGAGTCACAGTTCGGTGGCACCGAGACTGCTAGGGTTTCACAAAGTTCCAAAATCGGTCACACCGATTAGTAATTCTCGGTCAGACCGAGTCTCACTTGTGCAATGGCATGAGCCAAATCGGTGGGACCGAGTTTTTCAACTCGGTGGGTCCGAGATGGTTTCGATGGAAACCTAACCCTAAAATTTTCGAATCAATCCTATTCTACGAACTCATTGACTGGATAGGAGTGTTTCAATCATGGCCAGAAACAATAAGATCATAATGTGCTAGGAATCAGATTGGGGATAGCACAAAGATCGAGTCCATACCCTAGTTCGGCGGAGACTCGCTACGGCGGGGTTGAATTCCGTTGACGGCGATGGAGACCAGCGACTGGAGGCGGCTGGCGGCAAGGAGACGATCCGGAGACCACGTTGGCAGAGCGAGCTATCGCGCGGGCGAAGGGGTTCGGAGAAATTTCCAATTTTTTGCCCGTGACTATATATAGCCCGACCCTGTCGGTGTGACCGAGTGGAACAACTCGGTGGCACCGAGATGCAAAACTGTATACAGTTATTGCAACTCGGTGTGACCGAATGGTTCAAATCGGTTGCACCGAGATTAGAAATTCAGATCAACTTAATGATCTTGGTAGGACCGAAAGTAGGATATCGGTCAGACCGAGAATCACAAAGAGGTTTTGGAAGTTTAAGTCTATGACGAATCGGGGACTCCGAGTGCTCCTCACACAGAGTGGTTCGAATCTGACTTGATCAAATTTTGTGATGTAGCATGAATAGAGTTTGAGACGAGAAAAGCATAGATACCTTGAGGAGGTTCTTAGGCATTCTTGTCCATCCACTTGGCAAAAGGAAATAAAACCAAAAAATCAAAACAACAAGTGGATGTCCTCGAATGAGTAAAATATGCAACCAACATGCTCACACAATAAAATGGCAATTGAAATATGTGACAAAGCATGCACAACCAATTCTAGCATCTATCAAGCAATTGGCGATGACTAGGTCATCTATATATGAGTATATTGACTTAGGAGTCAAGTGAGAACACTTGATCATAGGTCATACTCATCGTTTAAGCTCAAGTGGGGTTACCACTTTTACATAAAGCATTGTTGTGTTCACATCTTTAGAGTTTCTTTAGCTCAAGTCTTTGAGTAAAGCTCCCCCTAGATGTGATATCCCCCCTAAGAGGGATGAACTAACATTGGGTTTTGTCGATGATGACTTTATGTAGATGTTGAAGATGTGGATGCTCAATGTTGATGTAGATCACTTGGAGCTATCCATTTGAGTGAATTGCACTTTCGATACCTACATGGGTTAGTCCCACAAGGAACAAACAAGGATATCCATAGACATAGAGTGATGCACACACAAGATGATCTCCATGAAAACTTTTAGTTTACCTTGTCCCTTGTCTTACCAACAAGAGGGTTTGTGACTCCTTGAACTAGTGCAAGATGTGGAAGTTGATTGCACTTGTTCTTGCCAAAATGATAAGAGTGAAGTATGTTGGCGGAGTCACCCTCAAGAACTCTCTAGTTCTTCTTCTTTTGGATCCACACCATCTTGATGGGAATCCTTGGAGTTGTAGTCGTACTTGATGAAGTGGAACTTGAAGTGGTCTTGGGAATCCACTTGACTAAGGTCTTAGGAGCTTCTTCAAATGCATCAATTTCCTCTTGAAGCTTGTCCTTGCCTTTTTTGCTTGTAGTCTTGTGGTGGAAGATCATCTTGAGCTTGTGTCCCCTTGAAGGAAGTAGGATCATACTTCTCTTGTTGAGGAACAAACTTTGTCTTGGGGTATTGATCTTCTTCCCACTCAACTCCATTGGCATTGAACTTTCGTTCAAAACCAACACCTTGATTCTTCCGGTGCCTTCCTTGCTTGCGCACAATTTCCTCGAATTGCTTACTCTCGGCAAGGCTTTTGTATACTCCTTTCTCTATAATTCCCTTCAATAAGCTATTTTCTTGCTCAAGTGTAACTTGGCTAAGAGAATCATTAGTGGAATCAAGAGAACTACTAGAAGCAACAATATTGGATTTAGCATGATCATTGTTACTACTAGAGGAAGAATCTTTCTTGTTCTTGTTACTAGACTTGACTTGAGGCATGTAAGTGGATAAGAGTAAACGCTTGGCAATGTAAGAAGAACTTTTCTTGCGGAGATCATCATTGATTGCCTTTAAAAACTCATGCTCTTGCTCAAGATTGAGCTTTTCAAAGCGTAACTTCTCATGAGCTCTTAAAAGTTCTCGATGATCTTCGAAGATAGTTTCATGAGCTAACTTAAGAGTGTTTAGTTCTTTAGTTAGAGCTTCAATCTTCTCCTTATCATTGTCATTCATTTTATCTTGATTAGCATGATTAATTGACGTTTCATCATAGTATTCATCACTAGAGTTGTCAACAAGTAAATCATCATCACCTAACAAGTCATCTTCATCACTATTAAAATCAACATACTCGGGGTGTGTTACCTTAGGACCTTTGGCCATGAAGCATCTTCCAATTCCTTCATTTGGTGAGTCAAATATATCGTAGGAGTTGGTTGACACAAGTGCTAGACCGGCAACACCTTCATCTTGAGTATATTCGGAATCAGAGTGATAACTTCTCTCGGAGTGGTTGTCGGAGTCGGAGCCGGATACCCATTCACCAACATGAGCCTGATGTCTTCGTTTTGTGTAGCTCCTTGATGATTTTTCCTTCCTTTCCGAATCCTTGCTTCTCCGTGAGTGTCTTCGTTCATAACGATCATCTCTACTCCTTCTCTCTCTTGGTGGTGATTCTTCTCTTTTGCTTCTTCTTTTTGGAGAGTCTTCTCTTCTCTTGTAGGGAGCCGTACACTCATTGGAATAGTGTCCGGGTCTTCCACAATTGTAGCAGTTTCGCTCTCGACTAGAAGATCTTTTGTCATTGTAGGACCTTGACTTGGAGCTTCTATCTTTGCTTCTACTCTTGTAGAACTTGTTGAAGTTTTTCACCATTAAGCTCAATTCTTCATTGAAGTTTTGTTTCTCACTTGATGATGTAGGGGCTTCACATGAGGCTTTGTAGGCACCACTTGATTTGTTGTGAAGTTCCTCTTTATCCTTAAGTGACATCTCATGAGCAACAATTCTTCCAATTACCTCCGTTGGCTTGAGATCTTTGTAATTGGGCATCATTTGGATCAATGTGCACACGGTATCATATTTTCCATCCAAGGCTCTTAGAATCTTCTTGATGATGAATCTATCGGTCATCTCTTCACTTCCTAAGCCGGCAATCTCATTTGTGATGAGAGCAAGCCTAGAGTACATTTCAGCGACACCTTCACCATCCTTCATTTTGAACTTGTCAAGTTGACTTTGAAGCACATCCAATTTGGATTCCTTGACGGAGTCGGTACCTTCGTGCATATCAATCAAAGTGTCCCAAATTTCCTTTGCATTCTCAAGACGGCTGATTTTGTTGAATTCTTCGGGGCACAATCCGTTGAAGAGAATATCACAAGCTTGAGCATTGTATTGCAACATCTTCAACTCATCCGCGGTAGCTTCACGGTTTGGTTCTCTCCCATCAAAGAAGTCACCTTGCAAACCAACACACACAATAGCCCAAACGGCGGGGTTATGTCCAAGAATATGCATTTTCATTTTATGCTTCCAACTAGCAAAATTAGTACCATCAAAGTAAGGACCTCTACGGTGATAATTTCCCTCGCTAGACGCCATACTCTCCTAGGTTGTGAAACCAAGGCTATGACCACCAAAAGCTATGGAAATCAAAGCAAATGGAGACCAAAGCTCTGATACCACTTGTAGGATCGAAAGTATGTCTAGAGGGGGGTGATTAGACTACTTGACCAAATAAAAACTTAACCTTTTCCCAATTTTAGTTCTTGGCAGATTTTAGCTATTTTAGGACAAGTCAAGCAATCATCACACAATTCAAGCAAGCATGCAAAGAGTATATTGGCAGCGGAAAGTAAAGCATGCAACTTGCAAGAATGTAAAGGGAAGGGTTTGGAGAATTCAAACGCAATTGGAGACACGGATGTTTTTCCCGTGGTTCGGATAGGTGGTGCTATCCTACATCCACGTTGATGGAGACTTCAACCCACGAAGGGTAACGGTTGCGCGAGTCCACGGAGGGCTCCACCCACGAAGGGTCCACGAAGAAGCAACCTTGTCTATCCCACCATGGCCATCGCCCACGAAGGACTTGCCTCACTAGCGGTAGATCTTCACGAAGTAGGCGATCTCCTTGCCCTTACAAACTCCTTGGTTCAACTCCACAATCTTGTTGGAGGCTCCCAAGTGACACCTAGCCAATCTAGGAGACACCACTCTCCAAGAAGTAACAAATGGTGTGTTGATGATGAACTCCTTGCTCTTGTGCTTCAAATGATAGTCCCCCCAACACTCAATTCTCTCTCACAGGATTTGGATTTGGTGGAAAGAAGATTTGAACGGAAAGCAACTTGGGGAAGGCTAGAGATCAAGATTCATGTGGTAGGAATGGAATATCTTGGCCTCAACACATGAGTAGGTGGTTCTCTCTCAGAACATATGAGTTGGAAGTGTAGATGTGTTCTGATGGCTCTCTCCACGAGTGAAGAGGAGGTGGAGGGGTATATATAGCCTCCACACAAAATCCAACCGTTACACACAATTTACTAATCTCGGTGGGACCGAATCATCAAACTCAGTCGGACTGAAATAGTAAACCTAGTGACCGTTAGTGATTTTCAGTGGGACTGACATGCAACTCGGTAGGACCGATATGGTTAGGGTTAGGGCATAACGTAATCTCGGTGAGACCGATTACACAAACTCGGTGAGACCGATTTGGTAATAAGCTAACCAGAGGGTTGGTTAGGAAAACTCGGTGGGACCGATTCGCTCTTCTCGGTGAGACCGAAATGTTACAAAAAGGAAACAGTGAGTTTACATTGAAATCTCGGTGGGACCGATCCGCTCTTTCGGTGAGACCGAAAAGTTACGAAAAGGAAACAGAGAAATTGCAATCCCATCTCGGTGAGACCGAGATCCCTATCGGTAGAACCGATTTGCTTAGGGTTTGGCAATGGCTATGACAAGTGAAACTCGATGGCGCCGGGTTGAAAGAATCGGTAGGGCCAAGTTTGGCTTTGGGTTTAGGTCAAATGTGGATATGGGAAAGTAACTGAGGATTTTGGAGCATATCATTAAGCACATGAAGCAAGAGGCTCATTAAGCAACACCTCATCCCTCCTTGATAGTATTGGCTTTTCCTATGGACTCAATGTGATCTTGGACCACTAAAATGTAAAATGAAGAGTCTTGAGCATATGAGCTAGAGCCAATCCTTTGTCCTTAGCATTTTGAGGGTTCCACTTTCACCATCCATGCCATGCCAATCATTGAGCTTTCCTGAAATGATCATCTTGGAATAGCATTAGCTCAATGAGCTATATGTTGTTATGAATTACCAAAACCACCTAGGGATAGTTGCACTTTCAACTGCCCCACCATTCAAAATATACACGTATCCGGTTTGTGACTTAGAGTCATCCAGATCTGTGTCGAAGCTAGCATCGACGTAACCCTTTACAACGAGCTCTTCGTCACCTCCATAAACGAGAAACATATCCTTTGTCCTCTTCAGGTACTTCAGGATATTCTTGACCGCTGTCCAGTGTTCCATGCCGGGATTACTTTGGTACCTTCCTACCAAACTTACGGCAAGGTTTACATCAGGTCTGGTACACAGCATAGCATACATGATAGACCCTATGGCCGAGGCATAGGGGATGACACTCATCTTTTCTCTATCTTCTGCCGTGGGCGGGCATTGAGCCATGCTCAATCTCGTACCTTGCAATACAGGCAAGAACCCCTTCTTTGACTGATCCATATTGAACTTCTTCAATATCTTGTCAAGGTACGTACTCTGTGAAAGACCAATGAGGCGTCTCGATCTATCTCTATAGATCTTGATGCCTAATATATAAGCAGCTTCTCCAAGATCCTTCATTGAAAAACACTTGTTCAAGTAGGCCTTTATGCTTTCCAAGAATTCTATATCATTTCCCATCAACAGTATGTCATCCACATACAATATGAGAAATGCTACAGAGCTCCCACTCACTCTCTTGTAAATGCAGGCTTCTCCATAAGTCTGCGTAAACCCAAACGCTCTGATCATCTCATCAAAATGAATGTTCCAACTCCAAGATGCTTGCACCATCCCATAGATCGAGCGTTGGAGCTTGCACACCTTGTCAGCATTCTTAGGATCGACAAAACCTTCCGGCTGCATCATATACAATTCTTCCTTAAGGAAACCATTAAGGAATGCCGTTTTGACGTCCATTTGCCATATCTCATAATCATAGAATGCGGCAATTGCTAACATGATTCAGGCGGACTTCAGCTTCGCTACGGGTGAGAAAGTCTCATCATAGTCAACCCCTTGAACTTGTCAATAACCCTTAGCGACAAGCCGAGCTTTATAGATGGTCACATTACCATCCGCGTCTGTCTTCTTCTTAAAGATCCATTTATTTTCTATGGCTCGCCGATCATCGGGCAAGTCAGTCAAAGTCCATACTTTGTTTTCATACATGGATCCTGTCTCGGATTTCATGGCTTCCAGCCATTTGTCGGAATCTGGGCCCGCCAACGCTTCTTCATAGTTCGAAGGTTCACCATTGTCTAACAACATGATTTCCAGGACAGGGTTGCCGTACCACTCTGGTGCGGAACGTGTCCTTGTGGACCTACGAAGTTCAGTAGCAACTTGATCTGAAGTTTCATGATCATCATCATTAACTTCCTCTCTAGTCGGTGCAGGCACCTCAGGAACATTTTCTTGAGCTGCGCCACTTACCGGTTCAAGAGGTAATACTTCATCGCGTTCTACTTTCCTCCCACTTACTTCCTTCGAGAGAAACTCTTTCTCTAGAAAGGATCCATTCTTGGCAACAAATATCTTGCCTTTGGGGCTGAGGTAGAAGGTATACCCAATAATTTCTTTAAGGTATCCTATGAAGACGCATTTTTCCGATTTGGGTTCGAGCTTTTTAGGTTGAAGTTTCTTGACATAAGCATCACATCCCCAAACTTTTAGAAATGACAGCTTAGGTTTCTTCCCAAACCATAATTCATACGGTGTCGTCTCAACGGATTTCGACGGAGCACTATTTAAAGTGAATGCGGCAGTCTCTAAAGCATAGCCCCAAAATGACATCGATAGATCGGTAAGAGACATCATAGATCACACCATATCCAATAGAGTGCGATTACAACGTTCGGACACACCATTATGCTGAGGTGTTCCAGGCGGCGTGAGTTGTGAAACTATTCCACATTTCCTTAAGTGCGTACCAAATTCATGACTCAAGTATTCTCCTCCATGATCTGATCGCAAGAACTTGATTTTCCTGTCACGTTGATTCTCAACCTCACTCTGAAATTCCTTGAACTTTTCAAAGGTCTCAGACTTGTGTTTCATTAAGTAGACATACCCATATCTACTCAAGTCATCAGTGAGGGTGAGAACATAACAATAGCCACCGCGAGCCTCAACACTCATTGGACCGCACACATCAGTATGTATGATTTCCAATAAGTTGGTCGCTCGCTCCATTGTTCCTGAGAATGGAGTCTTGGTCATTTTACCCATGAGGCATGGTTCGCACGTGTCAAATGATTCGTAATCAAGAGACTCCAAAAGTCCATCTGCATGGAGCTTCTTCATGCGATTGACACCTATGTGACCAAGGCGGCAGTGCCACAAGTATGTGGGACTATCATTATCAACCTTACATCTTTTGGTATTCACACTATGAATATGTGTAACATTACACTCGAGATTCATTAAGAATAAACCATTCACCAGTGGGGCATGACCATAAAACATATCTCTCATATAAATAGAACAACCATTATTCTCGGATTTAAATGAGTAGCCATCTCGAATTAAACGAGATCCTGATACAATGTTCATGCTCAAAGCTGGCACTAAATAACAATTATTGAGGTTTAAAACTAATCCCGTAGGTAAATGTAGAGGTAGCGTGCCGACGGCGATCACATCGACCTTGGAACCATTCCCGACGCGCATCATCACCTCGTCCTTCGCCAGTCTCCGCTTATTCCGCAGCTCCTGCTTTGAGTTACAAATGTGAGCAACCGCACTGGTATCAAATACCTAGGAGCTACTACGAGTACTGGTAAGGTACACATCAATTACATGTATATCACATATACCTTTAGTGTTGCCGGCCTTCTTGTTCGCTAAGTATTTGGGGCAGTTCCGCTTCCAGTGACCACTTCCCTTGCAATAAAAACACTCAGTCTCAGGCTTGGGTCCATTCTTTGACTTCTTCCTGGCAGCTTGCTTACCGGGCGCGGCAACTCCCTTGCCGTCCTTCTTGAAGTTCTTTTTACCCTTGCCTTTCTTGAACTTAGCGGTTTTATTCACCATCAACACTTGATGTTCCTTTTTTATTTCCACCTCCGCTGATTTCAGCATTGAATATACCTCAGGAATGGTCTTTTTCCATCCAATGCATATTGAAGTTCATCACAAAGCTCTTGTAGCTCGCTGGAAGCGACAGAAGGATTCTGTCAATGACTGCGTCATCCGGGAGATTAACTCCCAGCTGAGTCAAGCGGTTATGCAACCCAGACATTTTGAGTATGTGCTCACTGACAGAACTGTTTTCCTCCATCTTACAACTGAAGAACTTGTCGGAGACTTCATACCTCTCGACCCGGGCATGAGCTTGGAAAACCATTTTCAGCTCTTCGAACATCTCATATTCTTCGTGTCGCTCAAAACGCTTTTGGAGCCCCGGTTCTAAGCTGTAAAGCATGCCGCACTGAACGAGGGAGTAATCATCAGCACGTGACTGCCAAGCGTTCATAACGTCTTGGTTCTCTGGGATGGGTGCGTCACCTAGCGGTGCTTCTAGGACATAATCTTTCTTGGCAGCTATGAGGATGATCCTCAGGTTCCGGACCCAGTCCGTATAGTTGCTGCCATCATCTTTCAGCTTGATTTTCTCTAGGAACGCATTGAAGTTGAGGACAACGTGGGCCATTTGATCTACAAGACATATTGTAAAGATTTTAGACTAAGTTCATGATAATTAAGTTCATCTAATCAAATTATTCAATGAACTCCCACTCAGATAGACATCCCTCCAGTCATCTAAGTGAAACATGATCCGAGTCAACTAGGCCGTGTCCGATCATCACGTGAGATGGACTAGTCAACATCGGTGAACATCTTCATGTTGATCGTATCTTCTATACGACTCATGCTCGACATTTCGGTCTTCCGTGTTCCGAGGCCATGTCTGTACATGCTAGGCTCGTCAAGTCAACCTAAGTGTATTGCGTGTGTAAAGCTGGCTTACACCCGTTGTATTCGAACGTTAGAATCTATCACACCCGATCATCACGTGGTGCTTCGAAACAACGAACCTTCGCAACGGTGCACGGTTAGGGGGAACACTTTCTTGAAATTATTACGAGGGATCATCTTATTTAAGCTACCGTCATTCTAAGAAAATAAGATGTAAAACATGATAAACATCACATGCAATCAAATAGTGACATGATATGACCAATATCATTTGCTCCTTTTGATCTCCATCTTCGGGACGCCATGATCATCGTCGTCACCGGCATGACACCATGATCTCCATCATCATGATCTCCATCATCGTGTCTTCATGAAGTTGTGTCGTCAACTATTACTTCTACTACTATGGCTAACGCTTTAGCAATAAAGTAAAGTAATTACATGACGTTTATGTTGACACGCAAGTCATAAATAAATTAAGACAACTCCTATGGCTACTGTCGGTTGTCATACTCATCGACATGCAAGTCGTGATTCCTATTACAAGAACATGATCAATCTCATACATCACATATATCATTCATCACATCCTTTTGGCCATATCACATCACACGGCACATGCTGCAAAAACAAGTTAGACGTCCTCTAATTGTTGTTGCAAGTTTTTACGTGGCTACTATAGGTTTCTAGCAAGAACGTTTCTTACCTACGCCAAAACCGCAACGTGATATGCCAATTTCTATTTACCCTTCATAAGGACCCTTTTCATCGAATCCGATCCGACTAAAGTGGGAGAGACAGACACCCGCTAGCCACCTTATGCAACTAGTGCATGTCCGTCGGTGGAACCAGTCTCACGTAAGTGTACGTGTAAGGTCGGTCCGGGCCGCTTCATCCCATGATGCTGCCGAATTAAGATAAGACTAGTAACGGCAAGTAAATTGACAATATCGACGCCCACAACTGCTTTGTGTTCTACTTGTGCATAGAAACTACGCATAGACCTAGCTCATGATGCCACTGATGGGGAACATAGCAGAATTTTAAAATTTTCTAAGCATCACCAAGATCAATCTATGGAGTCATCTAGCAACGAGGGAGAGGGGAGTGCATCTACATACCCTTGTAGATCGCGAGCGGAAGCGTTCAAGAGAATGGGGTTGATGGAGTTGTACTCGTCGTGATCCAAATCACCGATGACCTAGCACCGAACGGACGACACCTCCGCGTTCAACACACGTACGGTTGGGAAGATGTCTCCTCCTTCTTGATCCAGCAAGGGGGAAGGAGAGGTTGATGGAGATCCAGCAGCACGACGGCGTAGTGGTCGAAGCAACGACGATCTCGGCAGGGCTTCGCCAAGCTCAGGGAGAGGGAGAGGTGTCACAGGAGGGAGAGGGAGGCGCCAGGGGCTAGGGTGCGCAGCCCTCCCTTCCCCCCACTATATATAGGACCCCTAGGGGGGCGCCGGCCCTAGGAGATGAGATCTCCAAGGGGGGCGGCGGCCAAGGGGGTGGAGTGCCCCCCAAGCCAAGTGGGGCGCCCCCACCCCTAGGGTTTCCAACCCTAGGCGCAGGGGGAGGCCCAAGGGGGGCGCACCAGCACACTAGGGGCTGGTTCCCCTCCCACTTCAGCCCATGGTGCCCTCCGGGATAGGTGGCCCCACCCGGTGGACCCCCGGGACCCTTCCGGTGGTTCCGGTACAATACCGATTACCCCCGAAACTTTCCCGATGGCCGAAACTTGACTTCCTATATATAAATCTTCATCTCCGGACCATTCCGAAACTCCTCGTGACATCCAGGATCTCATCCGGGACTCGGAACAACTTTCAGGTTACCATATACTAATATCTCAACAACCCTAGCGTCACCGAACCTTAAGTGTGTAGACCCTACGGGTTCGGGAGACACGCAGACATGACCGAGACGACTCTCCGGTCAATAACCAACAGCGGGATCTGGATACCCATGTTGGCTCCCGCATGCTCCTCGATGATCTCATCGGATGAACCACGATGTCGAGGATTCAATCAATCCCGTATACAATTCCCTTTGTCAATCGGTACGTTACTTGCCCGAGACTCGATCGTCGGTATCCCAATACCTCGTTCAATCTCGTTACCGGCAAGTCACTTTACTCGTACTGTAATGCATGATCCCGTGATCAACCACTTGGTCACATTGAGCTCATTATGATGATGCATTACCGAGTGGGCCCAGAGATACCTCTCCGTCATACGGAGTGACAAATCCCAATCTCGATTTGTGCCAACCCAACAGACAGTTTCAGAGATACCCGTAGTGCACCTTTATAGTCACCCAGTTACGTTGTGATGTTTGGCACACCCAAATCACTCCTACAGTATCCGGGAGTTGCACAATCTCATGGTCTAAGGAAATGATACTTGACATTTGGAAAAGCTCTAGCAAACAAACTACACAATCTTCAAGCTATGCTTAGGATTGGGTCTTGTCCATCACATCATTCTCCTAATGATGTGATCTCATTATCAATGACATCCAATGTCCATAGTCAGGAAACCATGACTATCTTTTTATCAACGAGCTAGTCAACTAGAGGCTCACTAGGGACGTGTTGTGGTCTATGTATTCACACATGTATTACGATTTCCGGATAACACAGTTATAGCATGAACAATAGACAATTATCATGAACAAAGAAATATAATAATAACCATTTTATTATTGCCTCTAGGGCATATTTCCAACAGATGCTTAGTGTAGATGCGGTGGCCGTCGCCGATGGCGAAAACCCACTGTCGGCACGTTCCGATCAGGGGTCCCCGCCGTTCTCTCTCACAAAGCTGGTGAGGTTGCCTTCGTCCCTTGCTCACTTCCGCGACATGGGCAGTTGCTGCCTCCCGCCGCCCTCCTCAAGGTTGAGCTACGTCCCTCAGGTACAACTCCCTTTACAGCCGGCTTGCACCACTGCTCCAGCTGCCCACATCACTCCCTGTGGATATTTCTCTACTTCTTTGCCCCTCACATACCTCTACTGGCTTCTACGTACTGTATTTGTGATGAGTTTATGTCTCATCAACTAGTCCCAGTAATCTTATTCTAATCACGCTTGTTCAATTTCTTTGCCACAGGGATGCTCATCTCGATTTTGGTGAAACTGCACAAAATGATTCGATGGTCAAAAGGTTGCAAACTTCATTTATTAGGAAGCTCGAACGTTGCCAACAAATTGAAGCCTGGTCAGGGTTCACGGTTCAAGGGCTAGGGACTGCATGGATCGTTTTTTCTTTAGTTGCCTCTGTTCCAAAATAAGTGTCAACTTTAGTAGTAGTACAACTTTGTACTAAAGTTTGCACAAAGTTGAGAAACTTATTTTGGAACAGAGGGAGTACATATTTGCTATGATCTGTCAATCATTGAGATGCAATAGCATGCATGTTAGTCTCCTTTGTATTTGATGAAATGTTGCAACGGGCAACCTTGGACGCAAGATACATGTAACAGAAGCTGGAAGCTTCATAGCATTGTACAAATTTATCTCGCTGATAAATTACAGTACGTACTATACTAGTACTTCCTCCCTTCCTAAATATAAGTCTTTGTAGAGATTTCACCATGAACCACATGCGGATGTATATAGGTGCATTTTAAGTGTAGATTCATTCATTTTGTTCCGTATGTAGTGGAATCTCTACAAAGACTTATATCTACTAGTAATAGCTAGCCCCCACTACTAGGAATTCTCTATCCTCTCCTTGAGCCACGTCATCAAAATTGATGTAGCCGTTAGATGAAGTAAATCAGTCCATAATAGCCGTCTGATCTTGACGTTGAGAGGCTCCGCACTAAGCCACATGCAAGCATGCAGAAATACCATGCCACATGCATGTGAGTGGGTTTTAAATCACATCAACATGTCTGCATGCAAGCATGCACTAGTAGCATGCATGTAAGTGAGCTTTTAAGTCCCATTCACATGTCAAAAAGAAAAATATAATCCCATTATGCAGTAGGAGTTGGCTGATCTTTTTTCCTTACGTGGGATGATCTAAATGATGATGGGAGTTTATTTAGTTTGGCTACCACATTTTTCATGCGGTTATAGAGTTTGTTTTGTTCTATGAAATCGATAATTTTGCGCAGAGAGATATACCGCTGTTCCGCACCAACGCGCGGGGACTCATCTAGTAATATTTAGGAACGGAGGGAGTACTATGTAAAGAGTTAGGTGTCACATGATGATAGTGTGAGGTGGGCCATGTAATCACTGAGCCTGCATGTTTTCACTGCTCTTGCACGCCACCGCTGTAAGAATGGAGAAAATTGTAATCTAGTACTAGTAGTATACCTCCTTTCGCCGAAAGCGTGGGACATCCAGCAATCCTACTACCTCAGTAATAAAGACCAATGAGCCGTCAAATCACATAGACCTAGCAGTAAGTTGGACGGACGAAGCAACCATCACTCTTGCGCCAGTGAGAGGTCACGTCCGCTCTACCCGGGCATGAATGCGGCACCGATTCTTTGTAGCGGCGCTGACCGTTTCGGGCGGGAATCAGGAGCGGGCGTGGCAGCTATCCGCATGTCCCTACCGGACACGCCCGAAAATGAGAGGATGCACCGACTCTTGCAGCTAAAATTGTACACTACACAACATCTCTCTGTAGGAGTAGGTCGATTTGTCACTCTCTCTAACACACACAGGTGTTAAACACACACACACACACGCACACGCACGCACCTTGGTCCCGTTGCACCTTCTAACGTGACTTATTACACCTAGACAGAGGGAGTAGTAAGTATACGAGATACGGTGGCACACTGACTTAAGTCAAATACAAGTGCCCAAAATTTGTGTGCATGTTATAATAAGGATTCACTTAAAATAGTACGTGAGCGAATAGAGGGATTAATTGGACAGTGTTCCCGAGCAGTAGCGAGATGTGTGAGGTAAGATACACCGCTGGCACTTTTAATTTTTCTTATTAATTTGTTTGTTTCACTCTCTGACTGCTGGGACCCAACGTACTACGTGGAGAGAGGTAAGGTGACTAAGGCTGCATTATTTCTGCACCACTGTGGATAGTCTTACCACCAAAGCCACATGACACGATTATGATTGAAATCCCAATGACTCCCACACACACAAAAAAACACGGCATGCTTGTCACACGAATGCAGGAATGTATAAAAGGTTATTTCCCTCTCGTTGAACATAACGGGAGGGTTGTGTAGCTGGTTAGCCTGTTCGCTCATCAAACTTGAGGTCTCGGGTTCGATAACTACACTTGAGCATAATTTGTGCCAGGAGGATTCTTTGACTGGTCAAAATGTTTTCTAGGGTTTGCACGCTTCACACTCTCTCTCCAGTATATATATACACGTTGGAGCCTCAGCGCTTGTAGTTGCTCTCTTCACACTCTCTCGCCCTCTCCCGCTGGAGCCTCAGCGCTTGTAGTTGCTCTCTTCACACTCTCTCGCCCTCTCCAGATCTAAACAAGACTTCGTTGGCCTCTCTCTCCCCTCACTGCTGCTCAAAGAGCCGGCAGGATCCGTCCGCCGGGAAGGGAAGGAGGCTTAACGCTGTCGCCGTCGGTGAGGGACTACCGGCGCAGCTGTTCACTTTCCACCCAGCGGCGGCGCGGGAGGGCCTCCGACCCCTTCTTCTTCGCCGCCGTCCCGTCGCCCACCGAACCACGCCCCAAGAACCTTAAGGTATAATTTACTTACTCCACATGCATTGCTCTAGTTGCATGTATACCATGAATCTAGGACGTGGTTCAAAGAGGAAAGGAGTGGGGGAAAGTAGTGGGAAAAGTTGTATATAGCATGAATCTAGGACGTGGTTCAAAGAGGAAATGAAGGGGGAAAGTTGTATAGCATTAATCTAGGACGTGGTTCAAAGAGGAAAGGAATGGGGGAAAGTAGTGGGGAAAGTTGTATCGCATAAATCTAGGACGTGGTTCAAAGAGGAAAGGAAGGGGCGAAAGTACTAGTTCAAAAAGGAAAGGAAGGGACAAGGCTGTAGAGTTTGAGCAGGACTAGATTTGCTGCGCTCACATAGGGAAAGGCGTCTAAAGATAACAAAACTGGGACCAACACAAATATGCTTCTTGGTTGTTTGTTCTTTGTTGCAACAGACTGTGCATGACCCCAGTACATCGGTAGATGCACATGGTGCTGCTGCGTCCACTGTCCCGTGCAACTCATTAGCTGTTGTTAATATAAGGCCCTGTTTGGTTAAAAAACTCCCTACTGCCTACCTGCTGGGTTCCAGGGACTAAACATGGACTAGAGGTTATTAAATGACATGCTAAAAGACCATGTTACCCCTAGTAATGAACTAATAGAGACAAGGTGCGATGCGTGGCAGGGGCAACTGTTGGAAAAAGTCCCAAAAAGCCTCCCTCGGGGACTTCTTTCTTTAGTCCCAAATGCCCACCTTTTGTCCCTAAAAGTCCCTCCTCTTTAGTTTAGATGGGACTGACATGGAGTTTTTTTAGTCCCTACACCAAAATGTCCCTGTAAACAGACACCCTCTAATAATGCCGCTGGAAAATTGATGCAATGCCACAGTTAAAAGCAAATTACATGTTTCACGAATTTTATTGTTAATATAATCTCTATGTTAATATTAATCAATGCCACCGTTTGAGAAATGCTACTGTCTTGCTTTCTTTCCCATTTAGATAAGGTAGATGCTTCTTTTTGTTGGCTTCTGTGTCATCCACCGTTATTGACCACTAATTGTTTCCTCTGCACCTCTGTGTAAACAGGGTTATCTGCTTCACCTCATTGCCATTGTGACCTTTTGTTGCACTGCACAAAACACTTTTGTTTTAAGAGTGTTTTGTGCAGTTCAACCAAAATGTCACACCGACAACGTTGCTTGATTGCTTGATCTTAGTGGAACTGCACAAGAGGAGATCTTACTTCCTATCCGTTAAGGCAAATTTGGTTCAGATCTTCTTCTTGTGAGTTGTTTGAATTCTTCATCATGAGAGGTCAGTACTAGCCTTCTTTCACATGATTCTATAGTGTGCATTCATATGTTGTGCTACTTGTACGATAATGTTGCTTGATTTTAGTGAACTGCACAAATGGAGACAAGACTTCCAATCTGTATGTCCATCGTAATATCCCATTGAGGTAAGATAAGGATATTTCACAACTGCTGGGCTGTATTTTGCCACTTTCATCAGAAAATTAAGTTTAGTACTATACTTGTGCTCCCTAATTGACATGCCAAATCTTACATTGAAGGCGAAGCTTGTTTGTTATTGAACCAAGTGATGAAGGGGAAGAACAAGGGGAAGAACAAGGGGAAAAAAAACAAAAATCAACTCTCGGTGCTGTAATGAAGCACTGGAACTGTGATGACACAAGTAATGATATAGTTTTGCATCTTAATTTATTGCTATGGCTAGAACGAGCAATTGTTTTGCCACTGATTTGATGCCACTCTTAATGTAATATGTAATTATCTCTACTTGTGCAAACAGGATCTTCTTTGAAGATACCATATATTTTAGTGGAACTGCACAAGAAGATGTTGGAAACATTAAACTAATCGAGGAGTATATAGTAAGCATGGCCACCACCGTAGATAGCAACAGATGGTTCCGGAGAATTGCTTCATCTGTATGCTCTACACAATAAGCCTCCTAACAAAGGTTGGTACTCGCCCACTGATTTCATCCATATGATTGAGCTTTGTCATCTCTATTGGTGTTGTGCTACTGTTTAGATACTGTCATGAAAAAGTGGTATTGTCCTTGAGAAGTGCTTCATCTGTGTTGTTTTAAATATTTCCTTTCCTTTTTTTCGAGCAAACAATGATGCTAGCATTTAGTAGTCCTCTTGTCTTTGCACAACAGGATCATCTTCCTCTGAAGAAGAATATGGAGTAAGTGAAGTGACTAGTTCTGATTATGCCAGGATGAAGAAGCCATGTCTATCTTATCATCAGAAGGAGCAGTTGAAGGATGGTTACATTACTCCCCACAAGACCAAACTAACTTCAGCTTAGAAGGACTGACAAAATCTCCATTTTTTGCTGTGATGCGCGAGTACAATGTTGTTCTAGGATTCTTTCTGGCGAATTCCATTTTTTTAAAAGTGTGATCTACATGGACCATGTATGTGCCTGTTGAAATTGTCAATTCATAGTACAGTTTTCTCTATACTAATCACTTTTTTGTATTTGTGCAAACAGGGGTGCTCAGCTTGATTTCAATGGGAACTGCACAAAATGTTCATGAATACATCGAATCATTCATTTCCACCACAAGAAAGGAGGTGCCGATAAGTTCAAGGCGTTGCAACATATAAGGGCGAAATCATACAAGCTACGCGCGAATTTGGTTGATTTTGGTGGAACTGCACAAAAAGAAGAGCTGGTTTATTTAGCACGAGGTGCCATGTCAATGTCCGAACTGATGGCAAACCCTGCCCATTCCACAATCGTAGGCATTTGATATTCTGAAATGGGACAACCTTGTCAAATTTTGCTCATTGATTTTAGCAAGACATGCGTTTGATATTTTCGAATGGGACGCCCTTTGCTGTCAGCAGCATCGATCAATTTTTTCTTTATTCTTTAGTTGTGAAGTAAATATTGCCTCTGACATGTGAGTCGCTGAGATGCATAATCATCGATTGTTTTGAGTGTTCTCTATGAATTGCCAGGCCTGTGTGTTTGATTGCAATGTATAGAAACGCTAAAAAGCTACTCAAACTCTTTGTACTCCTTTTGTTCCTTTTTACTTCGCACGTTGTGAAAGTGCATACTTTTTTGTATAAGATTGGTCAAAGTAGAGATACTTTGACTGCAGAAAAACTTGTATGCAGACTAGAAAGGACCAGAGGGAGTACATGTGAAACTGCAGCAAACGAGGTGATCACCCTGGGAATAATGCTAGTACGTATTGTTTTGCATGTTCATCCAATGCCAGTGATACAGGAATTCGAACTAATCGAAATAAATTCATTCATACATGGTCGGATTTCGTATAAATACGCCAGATTTCATTACATTTCATACATTCTTCAACTAAAAAGGGGTGCGCTGGAGGTATAATTAATTAACCGAAGCTACCCACCTATATCCCGCTGAGCCGAACAGAAGCTTCAGTGACTTAACTGTAGGTGCAGTTGCATAACTGACATGTGATCTGTTGGGCCCATGTGTCAGTTAGCCAACCGCACCAGTAGTTAAGTAGAAGCAGCTTTATTCTCTAGCAGAACTCCCTGACTTCATGTCGCTGCCAAGAAGCTAACCGGCCGTCAATGGTCAACCCGCCTAGCTTGGCTTCAACAGGAGGGTAGCAGCGGTGGCCTTACTTGGACCCGAGCGGCGGCGACCTACCGTGTTCTACTCTTCCTCGTTTTTTGTGTGGCGCGGCCTCGTTGGCAGCGGGGCAGGGCCTCGGCGGAGCCGGCGATGTCCTCCGTCTCGTTGCCGGCAGGCGGCGCCTCAGCGGAGCGATGGAAATCCTCTCCCGCGTTGCCGGAAGGGTGGGGCCTCGGCTGAGCCGGCGATGTCCTCTGCCTCGTTGTTGGCGGTTCGGAGACTCGGCGGAGCCGGCGGTGTCCTCTGCCTCGTTGTTGGCGCCACGGGGCCTCGGCGGAGCAGGGACTCGTGGGATCCGGCATTGTCCTCTGCCTCGCCCTCGGTCTCGCCAAACAGCTCCTCGCCCGCTTCATCGCCCTCTTTGCTAGCCTCTTCGTAGGCTGCCGCAGTCTTCGCCACCTGCATGCGGTACCGCCAGCGCTCGAGGCGGCCCTTGCGGGCAGAGCGGTACGAGTCGAGTAGCGCCTCCTGCTCCGCCCGCTCCACGGTGATCTGCTCCTCCGCCTGCAGGTGCTCCTGGAGGAGATGGTGGTTGTAGGCGGCCTCGGCCTGCGCCTCCTGGAACTGCTCCTGACGCATCTGCCTCACAATGTCCATATATTGGGCACGGGCCTCGCCGATGGTCATGGTGCAATGCAGCGGCGAGGATGGCGCAGTGGAGAGGGTTGGCGTCAGATCGTTGACTACCATGTTCTCCATTGGGACGCCGTCGTCCTCCGGCTGCCTGTCGGCCAGCTGGTCGGCAGCAATGGCTGCCATCTCCTTGTGGTCCGTCGTCCGCCCGTCCCGAAGAGCGCGGGAGCGCGAGGAAGCCATGGTGGGCAGTAGTGGTGTGGATAGGAGAAAGGGAACGGATGCGGATGACTGCGGCTATGGCCGGCGCGGCAGTTTATATAGCAATGGTGGGCGGGCGGAGAGACGGACGTGTGGCGCCGGAGTAGCCGCCTCGGCAACCGCGTATCATTAATGTGGGTGGCAGATGGACGGACGGACGACACTTGTGTCGTTTGAAGGCCGAGCAATCGCCTGCACCGGGAAGCGGGGCGGGCAGAACTGACTGTTTCGGGCGGAAAGCGCGCGCGGGCGAGGAGATGACTTTACTTGGAGAGGGTGACAATGGGGACCCACCAGGTCCATAGCCTCACGTATGCAAGTGCCTCCTTATTATATATATATATATATATATATATATATATATATATATATATATATATATATATATATATATATATGTATAAAAATATACTCCCTCCGTCTAGGTGAATAAGTCGTATTAGAAGGTGCATCACGACCTAGGTGCAAGCAGATTGGTGGAAAAGAAGAATATTTCTCTCTTCTAAACACAACATTTAATCACAGCAGTTAAGAGGATGCCTTATTAGCTACCCATGCAGGCCATCGTAATTCATAGCATGCAAAGCGCTTTTATTTCTTGCCTAATAACCGCATGGACGTGCTGCATGCATTGGTCCTTGCCCGAGCAAAAAAGGGAGGAAAAGGGTTTCCACGGGAGACAACGAGGCAGAGGTGGAAGCGCTCGCTGGAGTAATTTATTTTGCTTCCCCCTGGTTTCCTGACATCACGGTCCCACACCGTTGTCAACCTATGTAGTAGTCAATAAACGAGAGAATTGCACAAGAAGCGGCCGACAGCTGGGACCAAGCAGCTCGAGCGGTATTTGTGTTTTTGAGGTGTGAGCACTGTAGAGTTTTTCGATGTTTAGCCCAGATATTAATTTTTCTCCTCTGAACAACAACGAAAACATCGCTGCAGGTATTAACTGGGCGGGATGTGGCCCGTCTAGCCCCGGCCAGATATCCAGCCCAGATATTAATTTTTTTTCAAGCTGAAAATGGCTAGCCTAGCTATATATTTTTTAGAAATACTCAGGCAAGGTCAAGTTGTTATTCTCCGCCCCGCTGGGCTGCAAATCTTTCCTAGGAGGGATGCATTAGGCTTAACAAGAAAATGGACTTTAAGAAATAATAAATGGGATGTAATTATAAAAACTGGGCAGTAACTATAAAAAAATGCACCAAACACGTGATTACTTTGTAAAATATTATTTTTGGATATTGAAAATTTTAATTTCATTAATTGTTGCGAGCGCAATGTTTCGTTGGATTTTTACGTAATATAAATTTATGTTGAAATTGTATTTAATCTGACTAGAAATTTCGGGATAAAAATATTTCGGATCCAATCAAAATGTGGGACATTTTATTGAATTTTGTTTTGAACGGTTCGTTGAAATGGGCTGTACTTTTAACAAACTGTAAATGGGTTGTAGTAAATTCCATTAGAATTCAAAAATGGGCTACACATTCTTACAAATTTCAAATGGGCTATAAGTTCTCTGCCACACACTTCTGGCCTTACTAAGTTGACGCGTCCCCTAAAAAACAGAGTTGACGCGTATGCAAGGCTTTGTCAACTTATAGTCAACACACGGTTCTAGCAGCAGTGGGCGTTGGATGTCCATCCAATGGATGTCGTGCTTCTTCTTCAATCTCGGTTATTCTAGCTTCACCCGCCCAAAAAATGATTCTTCCCCCTGACATCTGGGGCGCACCGTTTCGGAAGCTGACCTGTGGGCCTACTAAGTTGACGTGCCAAGGGCTTTGTCAACTTACTCAATATAAACGATTCTAGCTGCAGTGACCGTACGATGTCCATCCAACGGCCATAGTGCTTCTTCAACCTCTGGTCTTCTTGCTCCAGCCGCCCAAAGCAGCGCCGGTCGTGCCGCCTGCTCCTGCCTCCCGTGGCCGGCTGTGCTGTCGTGGAGGCCTCACCGCCCCCTACTATTCCCACCGCTGGCCAGGCCCTGCGGCAACGGCAGCCACACACCGCAGCCGAACGAGTGAATCCTCATACTCCTCTCCGCGTGGGCTTCCACTGCTGCGTCTTCACCGACTCCGCGTCGTCCCCTTCCTAGTCCTCGCCGTCGTCCACCGCCCCGGTGCTCTCGGCGCGGCGTGGTCAACGTGGTCAAGGAACGACTTCCATCGGACGTGGACTGTACGTGGAGAGGCTGACAATTGGGTCCACGGCGGCAGCAAGGAAGTGCCTCCTTATTACGCAGAAAATAATGATTCCTCCACTTGACAGCAGGGACCACCGGACGGGCCACCAGTATTTTGCGAAAAAAAATCGTTTCCTCCCTGACTGTTGGGACCCACCAGACGGGCTACCGTATTTCGCGAAAAAAACATTCCCCCCGCTGTCAGCTCGGACCCACCGGAAGTGCCTCCTTATTACGCACAAAAAATGAATACTCCCCCGGCTAGTTGGGACCCACCTTGCTGGGAGGCTGACTTGTGGGCCTACTAAGTTGACGGGGACGAAGGGCTTTGTCAACTTAGTCAATATGAACGATTCTAGCTTCAGTGACCGTACGTTGTCCATCCAACGGTCGTAGTGCTTCTTCAACCTCTGGTCTTCTTGCTCCAGCCGCCAAAAGCAGCACCGGTCGTGCCGCATGCTCCTGCCTCCCGTGGCTGGCTGTGCTGCCGCAGAGGCCTCACCGCCCCCTACTATTCCCTCCGCTGGCCAGGCCCTGCGGCAATGGCAGCCTCACACCTCAGCCGAACCAGTGAACCCTCGTAGTCCTCTCCGCGCGGGCTTCCATTGCTGCGTCGTCCCCTTCCTAGGCCTCGCCGTCGTCCACCGCCGTGGTGCTCTCTACGCAGCGTGGTCAACGTGGTCAAGGAACGACTTCCATCAGAAGAGTACTATACGTGGAGAGGCTGACAGCTGGGTCCACGGCCACAGCCAAGTTTTTTGTGATTTTCCAAGTAAGTCGCTTTGTCAGGCCTGTTGGTCTGCAAATCTTTCAAGATGAGGAGAGCTTTCATTCGGCTGGGCGAGAAAATGGCCCATCAGTAATGAGAAATGGGTTGTACATTTTTAAAACACATCAAACCGGCAATTAGTTTCAAATATCTTTTTTTCATTTTAAGATTTTAAATTACATTAATTTTTATGCGTGGAGAATTTGGTGGATTTCATATGGATATACATTTATTTTAAAATCAGTTTGAATGTGAGTCGAAATTTCGGGATTAAAAATAGTTCGGACCGCACCGAAATATGCAAAATTTCGTATAATTTTTTAACCGTTGCCACAATATGGGCTGTAATGCTAACAAAAAAAATATGAGCTCCAAAAAACCTTAAGAATTAGCAAATGGGTTGTAAATTATTAGAAATAATGGCAGATGGGCTGTATGCTGTTTTCCACAGATTTGAGGCTTTCCTAAAAAAAGATTGACGCACAAGCACTGACTGTTGGATGTCCATCCAACGGCCGTCGTGCTTCTTCAATCTCTGCTCTTCCTGCTCCAGCCGCTCAAACAAGCGCCGGCATGACTGCCTGCTCCCTCCTCGTCGCGCCCGGCTGTGCTGCCGTGCAGGCCTCACCGCCCGACCGTACTCCCATCGCTGACCTAGCCATCCCTCTACTCACCCACACCTGCTGTTATTCTCCGGCGACGTCAGACGAACCAGTAAACCCTCGTACAGTCGTACTCCCCTCCGTGCGGGAAACAACTGTCGAGTCTTCCCTGCCTCCGTGTCGTCCCCTTCCTAGGCCTCGCCGTCGTCCACCACCCTGGTCCTCTCGGCGCGGCGTGGTCAACGTGGTCAAGGAACGACTTCCATCGGACGTGAACTGTACGTGAAGAGGCTGACAGCTGGGTCCACGGCCACAGCAAGGAAGTGCCTCCTTATTACGTGGAAAATAATGATTCCTCCACCTGACAGCTGGGACCCATCGGACGGGCCACGGTATTTCGCGAAAAAAACGTTTCCCCCTGACTGCTAGGACCCACCAGCTACATCTTCGCACGCAAGGAAGTGCGTCCGGGCAAAAAACCGATTCGCCCCCTGACTGCTGGGACCCACCAGCTACATCTTCGCAGGCAAGGAAGTGTCTGACAGTCGGGACCCACCTGGTCGAAGCATACGTAGCGTTGTCATTCTGGTCGCGAACGTGTACGTACATACTGGTCGATGTAGAGGCGCGCACGTGTCGTAGTAGAGGCGCGCACGTGTCGTAATAGAGGCGCGCACGTAGCATGTACACGTACGTACAGCGGCCAGGGTGCAACAAAAGAAAATACGGCCACGTATGTGTACATACGGGCGGGGTCTCGAACGCCTACTCACGCATACGTACGGTCAGGGCTCGTGTACATGGCTGGGTCGGAACGGAGAAATATCGTCGTCGTCGTGTTCATGGGGAGGCAACGGAATGCGTCGTGTTCATGGGGAGGCAACGGAATGCATTGTGTTCATGGGGAGGCAACAGAACGCGTGGGAGCCAACCGGCTGGGTCGGAACGAAATGTGTGGTCGTATTTGTCGGGAGGGCTTGGATGGAACAGGCGATGGAAACGAGGCCTGGCGTACTGCACAATGGAGGAAACGGACCTCCTACGTTCGGAACGGGGTCCTGTTGATCGGGGGGGTCTGGCGTACCGCAAAACGGAGGAAACGGACCTCCTACGGTCGAAACGGGGGTCCTGTTAATCGGGAGTGGTGCGGCGTACCACACAACGGACGAAACAGACTTGTGTTGGAGCGCTACGGTCGAAACGGGGGTCCTGTTCATCGGGAGGGGTGTGGCGTACCGCAAAATGGGACTCCACGGGATAGTGTTCATCTCCACCATCGACCCCCTCCAGCCTCCACGAGCTATTGTTCATCCACCGCCGATCTCCTCCAGCCTCCACCTGCGACTGTTCATCCACGGGCTCCTGTTCATCCAGCCTCCACTGCGCGCTACTCCACCGGCTACTGTTCAACCAGCCCTCTCCACGGGCTCCTGTTCAACCACCCCTCCACCGTCTACTGTTCATCCTGCCCTCCACGGGGTGGTCCTGTTCATCCAGCCCCAAGGCAACACCACGGGGTCCTGTTCATCCACCCCGACCGGGAACTGTTCATCCAACCCCCCCCCCCCCGGCAACGCTCACTGTTCATCCAGAGGCAGCATCGATCGGCTTCAGTTAGCAGCAGTAGCGAAGGAATCGCTCGATCGGGTTCAGTTAACAGCCATCGATCGATCGCTCGGGTTCAGTAACGTGTAGCCTGCAGTGCAATCGCTCGGGTTCAGTTAGAGCCAACGCCTCGCACACATGCGCGTACGTGTATGAGAGAAACGCGCATCGCTCGGCCCCCGACCTCCCACCGTAACCGGAAACTCCCCGAATTTTTCCTCGCCCTCGCTTCTACCACGGTTTTTTCCATCATGGACGGCCCAAAGAATGTCATGCAGCTGCGTTTCCGGCCCGCCCAGGACGAAAAGCCCATTTTCTATCATGATTTTTTGTCATAGAAGTAGGAGTCCACCACATCTATGATGATACCGGGTTTTGTCACAATTATCGTCATAAAAGTGTCATATGTATGACAGAAAAAAAATTCGTTCGGCCCAAAATGTCACGGATGTTTCTTTTTTTGTAGTGTCCGCTTCAGATCTGGCCACTTTAGATCTTGACACGGGGCGTCCAGTCGCCCCGATAGCCTTGGTTGCACCAGCCATCATCGCCTTCGGCACCATCATGACACGTCAACCTGCAATGCCATCAACAGTTGGCCGCCACCTGGTCATCGTCGAAAAGACTGTACTCCCGGAGGGAGAGCTCGCACCACCATCCACCGACGCCCGAACTAGATGAAATGAGGCCAACCGTCAGGCTGCCACCTGACGTGTGCCACCACCATCGCGCCTCCACTCCAGCGGCCAAAAACACTCGTGGAGAAGGCCACCTGTGACCCAAGCTGTTGTTAGCCCATGTCATCGGTGGGCAGAGCAGCCGACGCATCAGGTACGTCACCAACACCATGCTTGTCGTGTCATTGTCACGCCATTGTGCCGTTGCTCCACCTCGCCCTGGGTCAGCGCGACATCCCGATCTAGATACATTGACGCACGCCAAGGCCACTGGGAGGGGAGGGGAGACGGAGGAGGCCTCGCGGACGCTGGCCAGGCTTTGCCGTTTCGCGCCCTCTGGCGACGGCAAGGGAGGAGGAGGCTGAGAAGGGGGTTGGTGGTGGTGCTCTAGGGTTCCTCCCGTCCGCCTTGCGGGGGCGACACAGAAGGGTAGGCGTCCATACAGGTAAAGTTAGATTCCTCTTCCCGTTCTCACAAGTTAAAGGTTCTGATTCTGTGTTTCAGTTTTGATATGAGGAAATCAATCTGATACCGGTGAACCTGTGAAGTGTTGTAAATCTTCTGGAGATCCGGCTGTGCTGGGACGACCACTTCCACTTCAGTTTGTCCAAGAGGTGAGCGGGATTGCGTGCTCTCGACGAAATGAAGAAGCATGCATGTATGTGTGAGAATCAACACTTGCGTGTTCTGGATTATAGGAGTAATTTGTAAATTACAAATTACTCTCATGTGCATTGGTTTAGAAGACTGGGTGTACTCAGAGAAGCATGCACACCACACAAGCATATCGTTCGGGTTTGCATTGATGAACGTGTTACATGTGCATGTATGGATGCGGGGGATGAGAGGCATGTGCTTATTTTTTTTAAAGACAAAGACGAACAGCTTGTGCCGACCATATTAGAAGTTTGTTGAAGTCACCACTCTCTGGTCTTGAACTACGTTAGTGGAGTATTGTACTTCTGAAAAAACAGGAACTTGCTTGATAGGTTGTTCCGTTGCCTCCCAACCCTAAGTCAAAACTAGGCATCTTTCCCATGCATCTTCGTTGGATTTATTGTGCCGAGATCTGCGAATGTTACTATACTGGGGGAATTTGTATAGGGACGGTCCAGTATTGGAACTTGTGAATAAGAGGAGATTATATTGAAAAGCAACTCCCTCCATTATCACATGGTAGCTCCCTCCCCCGCGCCGCCTCCTCTGAGGCGACTCGGGGGCAAACCCTAATCGCCCCGACCCGCTCCTCCCTGCGCGTCCCCCCTCTTTGCCGCCGCCCGAGGTACTCACCGGCGCCGCCGCGTGGTACTGGTGAAGGTGGCGGCGGGGATCCAGGTGTCTCCTCCTCGGGCGGGGAGCCTCGGATCCATGGCGGCGGCCTGGCTGGTGGCACGTGGCGTAGCTTGGCGGCGGGCGGCGCCGGCGTGGACAGGTGGGCCACTTCCCTGGCCATGTGGATGGCGGGCAGGTGGTGGGTTTCGGCTGCAGCGACGGTTCCTCGCTGGATGTTGGTGGCCATGGTGATGTTCGTCTTCGACCCTGATCTACTCCGATCTACAGCGGATCCGGCCTTGGTGGCTTCGGTCACCATTCTTGGGTGTTGGCCTTGCAGATCCGGTGGCTGGAAGGGTTCTGGGGGAATCTCTTGGCCGGCATGGCGGCCACTCCGATGGCAGTGCCTTTGGGTGTTTGCTTCCCTCGTTGGAGGCTTCGGAGAGGAACTCCTTCCTTCCACCCCTCCTAGGAGCTCAGGTGAAATCCTCAGACCCCCCCCTGTTCCAAGCGACGACGACACCATGGTGGCGTGCTCCTTCCTGAAGGCGTTGCTCGGGGGCTACTCAAGCGGCGGTGGAAGTGGTGGCGGTTCGGTGTCGACACATGCATTCTGGTCAGCTTCATCTTGGAGGCTGCGGCGACGTAGGCGACGCTCATCTGGTGGAGCTACTGCCGATGGTCGAGGCATCGTCGGCAGTCTGTGCCATCAGGCTCGGGGTGCTCAGGGGGAAACCCCAGATATGGGTCTTCCAGATCAGATGATGATGGCGTTCTATCGCTTTTCCTTCTGGGGGCATCGTTTTGGAGCAAGTGCTGGCTGGAGGGATGGTGGAGCGGTGCTTCATCTCACACATTGATGGCGGCGGAGATCGATGACATGGCGCTGTGGAGACTTGGCGTCCGATGCATGGAGATGGGCTCGCGCAGGAGGAGGTTGTTGTCTGGCATCATGGTGACGTCGATGGCAGAGTGGCCAGACAAGGTAGAAGCCTCAATATAATCTGAAGACCTGTGGAAGATGGCGGCGATGACACACGAGTGCGTCTAACCGGATTGTGGCCCAGACCCGGCATGTGGCTCGGCTGGGGCTTCCGAATGAGTTTCGACTTCCGGCTTTTGATGTTAGGCTTAGGTGAGTGGTTTGGGTAGTGGCCCAGCTAGCACCCTTTCATCATATTGGATAGGAGTAGCGGCATATGTTGCCAAGATGGTGGATTCAGGCACATTATTGTAATACTTTGTACGGTCCTCGAGAATAATCAATAAAGTGGCTGTATGCATCTCCCAGATGCAGAGGCCGGGGGTCATCCTCCTTTTCTAAAAAAAATATAGGAAGCAGAATCCTTGAGGAGAGATGGCTGGTCTATAGTACATGTAAAAATTAGAGAAAAGTATGTTTTTGATCCCTCGGGTTCCCCAAAAGTATAGACTTGGTCCCTCAAGTTTTTTTGGTAAACACTTGGTCCTTCAAGTCTTAAAACCGGATAAATTTCGTAAAAACCAGATTTTGACCATATTGACCAGGTTTGACCACGTTGATCGGGTTTGACCGATGAACTGTAAATTTGAAAAACAAAATAGCAAATAAATTAAAAAACTAAAATTTTGTGGCAACCAAGATGCTAGGTGTGTAAAAAATTGTGTGGTGTTTCGACATTCGAGGAGCTCGTGAAGAAAAAAAGTTTTGGCTCACGAAAAAAAGTCAAATTATATTTTTTTTTGCTAGAGCTCCTCGGATGTTATTAGACCACAAAAATTTACACGCACCTAGTGCAACCAAGTGTCTTGGTTGTCACAATTTTTTTTGCTTATTTTTTTGAATTTACTGTTCATTGGTCAAACCCGGTCAACGTGCTTGAAATCTGGTTTTGGAACAAACCTATCCTTTTTTGAGACTTGTAGGACCAAATATCCATCACAAAATCTCGAGGGACCAAGTCACTTTTGGGGAACTTGAGGAACCAAAAACATACTTTTCTCTAAAAAAAATTAATGTGCAATGTCTAACATGATGAGTACTACGATTAGAAAGAACTTGACCCGAGGAATTGGTCCCAAGCTCAGCTATTGTGTGGGTCAAATTGAAGGGGTGATGGATCGACGATGCTTTGGGTGTAGCTTTTTTTCCCTCTCGCAAGGCGACTAGCGAAAGCCTTCCTCCCTTCGATCTTCACCGGCGAGTCTGTGGATTCGCCTCCCCTCCGTCTGCCGCTCCGGCGGGTAGTGGCGGGGAGTGAATTTCGGGTGCCTCCAATCCGGGTAGTGGATGGGTAGGGTTTTAGTCCTGGCAGGAGCGGCGTTTGGACAGATGGCGGCGCTTCTTCTTCTTCGAGTCAGTTTCCCGGGCTTCGATCCTCCTCAAGTTCGTCCATTGGGACGGATTAGATGGAACTATGGCGTAGATTCCTACCAGCTCCTCAGGGTGGCGAGGTTTGGGTTTCTCGTTGTTCGTACACAATGGCGATTTGGTGTCAGTTTCTTCAATCTATTCAAGTATTCAACAATGAAGATTACGGCTCCGGGGTGCTAGTCCATAGGGGCACGTGCCCGAAGACTCCCCGGCTGTTATCGGCAAGGTCAGGCAGGCTCCGGTATGGGAGCGGCGGCAACATAAGTTTTGATACATTGTTTAATTATTTCGACCCGGTCCGACATGATTTATCAAGTGGATCGATCGGAAAGGGCGCAGGGAGTGGGTGTTGTTTTCTTTGTGACATAATTTTGGATGCATGTAATGTACACCATTCCTAGTGATATATCATAATTTTGGAATTATAAAATTGCTATGCTATTTGAAGGAAATTTGTATAATTTAACTTAGCAGCATTCCATATTATTATTAAACGCTACTCATACCCTCTCTAGCAGTATTTCCTCAATCTTAAACATAGCTAATATAGTTTTAGGATTTTTTTTCTCTCCATGCAAAGCATAGTTATATTTTTGTTTGTGTGTTATAAAATCTCATGCTACCAAATTATGCTGTTGTACTTTTTGCCTTTGTTTCATGAACATAATTCATAGATCTAAATATTTGTGTGTAATAGTTGCTTTGAACCCGCACACACACGATGCTCCCCTCCCCTTCCCTCTCCTGTCACCTCCGCGTGCGACAGGGGGGGAACCCTAGCGCCGCCGGCCCCCCTCCTCCCAGCCCTCACCTCGCTGTCGTCGGGCAAAGCCCGGCTGATGTTGGCGGCGGTGGGGCCTTTTCCTCCCCCCCCCCCTCTCGACGGCGTTAGGCGCGGGTGGTGTTGTTGAGCGGTGGCAATGTGCTTGCATGGGGCACGACAGCGCGGTGGCGGGCGTTGGCGGCGGGGTCGTGGACGCTTGGCGACGACGCGGAGGGCTGCGTGGAGGTGGAGCCCTTGGATCCGGTGGACTTTGGATCTGGATCGGCCAGATCCTTCTTCACTTGCTTCGGGAGGTTAGGTCGCCTCAGTGGGACTTTCATCTTCACGCCATGGTGGGAGGCTGCCCCGGGTGGTGGTGTTCGCGGCTTCGTCGTTGTTGCGTCCCACCGTGGTCTGAGAGCTCGCTTCCAGGAGGCTGGTTTGCTGGGGCTCGCCAGTCCATTGCGGGGCCACAACTAGGGGGCATGTGACCGCCATCCTCCTCGTGAGTGGGTCACGACCGGGGGCGCTGGTGACCTGCTTGCTTGGCCTTGGTCCAGGGGCAAGCTGCTCGGGGTGCCCTCGCATTCCCAGATCTGGGGCAGGGTGAGGGCTGGGAAGCTGAAGTGGTGAAAATGTCCAGACAGGTTGTGGTTGTCGCTCTCCTCCCCGGGTTGCGGTGCTAGTCGTCGGAGGGTCTCCCGAGCTTGGCCTTATGGCTAACGAGTTGGGGCGCCGACGGTGGTCGTGTGTGGTCTCTTCACTGGTCGTATCTATGTCGACCAACGGTGATGCAACAAGATGGGAACTTTTGGACACCGGAGCGGTGGCCCTGGGTGGCGGTCCATCGGATTGCTTGTCCGCAAGTGCTTGGCACCGGTGATGCTTACTTTTTCTGGCCGTGTGGGTGGCAGAGGTTGTAGCAGTGGGTGATCCTGCTGTCGATGGTGCCTCGGCGGCGGTGATTCCCAGATCGTGCTCTGGAGGTCTTGTTTGATGGCGACATGCCTTCCCTCAAGGTGGGTAGGTGCTCGGGATCCCTCTGGGTGGTGTAGGAAAGAGTCTCTGGGCGAAAGCCTTCTGCCTCGGTGCCAGCAGCGGCGATGCCTGTGGGTGTCGCGTCCCTCTTGGGGGAGTTGTTGTGGTCCCTCTCACCGAGCCAGGGGCTTCAGGTGAAAGCCCTAGACCATGCCCTCGGTCTCAACAACAACGGCTTTGTACATCATTTCCTTCTTGAGGGCGTCATCGAGGAGCCCAGGGCCCTCTGGTGCACCATGTTGTCATAGGCGGACATTTTTGGATCCTGGCTTCGAGCTTCCCCGTTTCTGGCTGGGGCAGTCTCCTTGGTTTCCAAATCATTTACACGGGTCCTCGTGGGCGCCTATCAAGATCCTTGTGTCTGCACGCAGGTTCGGGCTCCACGATCCGGAGCGGGAGGGCAGGGGGCCTTCTCCGGCGATAGTTTGGTGCGTAGGACGCAACGAGGCACGAAGATTTCCCTTGGTGGTGAGGTGTTCCTTCCGTGGCAGTAGTCTAGATTGTGTTGTGGTTTGGGTGTGATCTCTGATGTTTTCATGGTTTTTTCTTTGATTTGCTTGTAAGAGGGTCTCCTCATCACTTGGCAGTGTGTTATATATATAAAGCGGGGCGGAAGCCTTTTTATAGTTGCTTTCAACCCCGTGACAGGAGATAATCAGTGAACTATATGTGTTTCATTGGGCCGGTGTGAGTGTATAGGTATATATGTGAATGCTTTAGTGTTTTTGTTTATGCTGTGACATAATTTCGTTTATGCATATTTTTGGGATTTATCAAAGGTTGTAAGCTATATATACCATAGGGTGTTGCATAACACACCTTAGCAGCGTTTAGGGATGCTAAATGCTGCTAAAACGACCACTAGCAGCGTCCGCTGGGGCTTACACGCTGCTACTATCTTTTTAGGTTCATAATCTCATGCTCCCAGATTATGTTGCTCTCCATTTTGCTTTTGTATCATGAACATAATTTATAAATCCAAATATTCAAGCATGCGTGCAATACATATATAATATACAGCAAGAGATAGATATTGTAAATATTAGAAGTTTGCCGCCCACAAATGCTGTAACTTTTTACATGTTTTGCAGTGTGTGACTCGTGTGACTCTGACAAACATTGCTAAAGTTTTGGACAGAGAGCATTTTCCTTGAAGATAAAATTAGTGACGCCGCGGATATGGCGGACGCTGCTACTAAGTCGAACAGATGCAATATTTAGTCTGTCCGAACGCGGCTACCACTTTGAGGCCTGGAATCTTCTAGGCATCACACACTGGCAGCATTTTGTCCAATGAGAACGCTGCAAGTACAGATATCTTAGCCGCGTTTGGCTGGAAGGAGAACGCTTCTACTCTCTCTGTTCCTAAATATAAGTTTTTTTAGACATTTTAAATGGACTACAACATACGGATGTATATAGACATATTTTAAAGTATAGGTTCACTTATTTTGATTCGTATGTAGTCACTTCTTAAAATCTCTAAAAAGACTTGTATTTTGGAACGGAGGGACTAGTAATTAGGGAAATAACCGCTGCGTCCGGTTTTGCTCAAACGCTGCAGATAGGAAAAATACTATAAGGAGTTTTTCTATTAGTGAACCCATGAAAAAATACACGGCTGTACGATACAAGGTAATGAGGTAGCCCTCATACAATGTTGATCCTAGGATAACCGGGTCACGCAAGATGCACGTGACTATCCTACTGAAAGAAAGCGCATGCAGAACTCAGTACAACACCATGCTATATATACCCTTTAACACCTAAGTGCAACGCCCCAAGGAGGGAGAACATCGCTAAGCGTCGTCGCTGCCAAATCCACATCAGACAAAGATTTTCACCCGGAACCCAGATATAGAGAGGAGAATAGCAGCAACATCTTCAAGAAGAAGGTGATGCCCATGAATGTCGCCTTCGTCGGTGACAAAGTGTATAGCTTTCGCCCGACAAATCCCTCGTGCCACCGCAAGGTCTCTATGACAAGTGTGGCGAATTCAGAGCTCCAGGTCAGAATCGAAGCATTGCCATTGCTAGAGAGTGCGCCCGAGCCACCCGCCGCTCCACCACTCGCCGCCTACACGACCAAGGAGGAAAGCCATCACCAACGCTATGGCACCCGTTGAAGAGCCAACCATGCGGTCGACTTTCCGGGGCGCCACTCTGGCATTCAAGGTCTGAAACACCGCCAACCTCACTTCACACCGCACCAACCACAGCAGAAGGAGGATAGTTACCCCATCCATTCCTAGCACAGCATGAGGCACTAGATCTAGGTCAGTGCCTTCACGTTAGGAAGCACCTATACCTACATCCCCGGCCATTCCTGGTGGATCAGGGGCAGGAGGATGATCCAGTGACTGACGACGGTTGTCGCGAAGCAAGGCCCTAGCTCGGGGACCTTGGGCCAGGCATGCTCGCACGGCACCATGTTTGTGTCCACCGTAGCTGATCCGCTCAACTGTGTAACAATGGCATGACCACCGCCACCATGCACCATGCCCGCAAGGAAGGAAACCTCACTGCCCCCTGCCCATGGTTGTATATACATGGGCAACTTAATGTGGGATGTCTAATAATATGAGTACTATGTTAGAAAGAAACTATAAATAACTACATTGAGGGGTGATTGGTCCCGAGGTCATATTAGTGTGTGGTTTTGAATTGTGATCTTTACAGATTTTGCAATTAGCGTCTCATATTGTCACTGGAAATCTCGTTGAACCCTGTGAGCAAGGCGCGGTCTTGCAGATACCCTCAGTTTCTTTGTTAACCATGTAAGGTCTCTTTGGTTCATACCAAATCCGGATAGAACTTATGAATAGCAACACAAAAAAATCATACAGTGGCGCTATTCATTCATCAGGTTCAAAGAAATGTGGAAATGGAGCAACTTTATCTTGATCTCGATTTCAAATGAAGAACTCAGGGAATTTAAAATAACTTGTACCACTTTATGGAATTCCTAGGCCCAATCTATAGAAACGAGATCCTTAATTTCATAATAACATCCTAACTATATTTTCTCATGTGGTTTGATTTTAATCTAACTATGTGATATCAAAATTTTCTCTATTCACGTGAATCAACATCTAAAATTGCAAAAGTTTTTTTTATACTCTAAGTTGTGCATGCATTTCGTCCTATTTGGGGCTCCACATATTTCTAATTTCAGAGTCATTTGGATTAATGAGACCCTAAAATACAACTGTATATATTTCCAAATGTAAAGAAAATAACAGACATGCCTGTCCAGTATCCCAACTAGGTTACTAAGGTAGCTATTTGGCCTATTTAGCATGTCGAGGGAGATTTCTCTAATTGGCTAAAAAAAATCTTCTCATGTCGGGTCAAAAGAAGATTGGTCGTATTTAAATTACTTTTTCCACAAGTGGATATACTCTAAACTCCGAAGGCATGTTTTTCTTCTATAATCAAGTTTAAGACACTTTGTTTGCTCTGAGGGCAAGTTGGTTTCCGCAAAGATGTCATATATAAAATGGCTTCTTTTTTAAGATTGAGGATCACTTCACGCAGATTCATTGCCAAGTAACCATTGCAGAACGACGCATGAATTTAGTGCATGGTTATTCATATATCAAATGATTTAGTTCTAGATTTTACAAAAGAGGGCATCGATGTAATTTTGTACAATACGTCTTGAGGATGAATGGACGTTCCTTGTGGCATGTGCATACTGAAGCACAAACTATCCACTCTAGCGAGCAAGCCCCACTGGTGACTTGCACGTATTTCCCACAACCGCATAGGATTTATTTCGTGCCCAACGCTCTCTGGGATACCAACAGAACAAGTGAGATTTCTTTACTCCAGATTAGATCTTGCTAATAGCGTGATTGCTTGAACATATCCTGTTGATATGCATACTACGTTGCTCTCACACAGTTCCTGAATGGAACTATTGCCGGTGCTCCCGTTGCCTACCATTCCTAACACTCGTTATCGTTTTCTCGTCAGTGTGCTCGAGCAACAATTTTCCGGCATGCAACTACAATTCTTGAGAAAGAGGTAGGAACAGAGAACCTACTTATGACTCTATCCATGTCCTGAGAATTGACGCACACAGTTATGTCATTTATTGAGTGCATGTTTGGTTGGACTGGTTATAGCACACATGTCCGGTTTTCTCTTAAACTTCAGTCACTCCTTTTCAAGCCACCGTCACATTGTGGTGAGATCTCATTTTCTAGGTTACGCGCTGCCATTGCCGTCTCCTTTGCCCGACATGGCTAATGAACTCCAACTCGTGCAACTAGACGGAGATGAAGAATTAGCAAGCAAATTAGCTGCGCAATAGCAAAATCATAATTGAGATTCAAAGGGCTTGCTCTAGAACTTCTTGTGGGAAACCCATCTTATTTATGGAACCCCATAAAAATCAGTTGTCCAGAACAAGGCATGCATTCCCAGAGTAGTCCTGAGATGGCACGATGCACATAAATTGGACCGCCCGATCACCCAAAAGATCCAAAGGGCGAGAGGGAAAACAGAGCCCCCGACCCGTCCACAAACCCCAGACGATGAAGACTTCGCCCGGTCCATCCATCTGATCCATGGACGGCCCCCACCGCCAGGCCGCGGCGGCCGCCACCGCAAGCGCGCGTCATCCACTGCGACATTGAGTAGGTGCCACGGGCGTGGCCGGAAATGCAGATGCTGGCCCTCGCCGCCAGCCTCGTGCTCAGGGGCCTCCGGTGCATGCCGGCCATGCCACTGACCACCTTCTTCTTCTTTTATTTTATTTGAGGATACCGTTGCTGCACTTCTTTCGCGGATGCCAAAAGTAGATGGATGCAATACGGCTTCCAGCTCGTGGATGCTTGAAATTTAGAGTATCGGAAGCCCAAATGTGAGATCAAAACAAAAATTGAAACTATAGATTTTATTTTGAAAGATCCAGCATCGCTGGCATTTCATTGATAATAGCAGGAAGCAGCGGAAAACAACAAGGTGATGAAGGTCCTAGGACCAGATCTGAAGATCAAAGAAAGAGAAAAGAAAAGAAAAGAAACAACAGCCCTAATAGCTGCTGCACAACACTCCATACAATCCATACTAGGCAGCGCAGCTCCGACTCCGATGAAAAAACTACTAAGGAAACAGGCAAGGGTGGCGTCACGGAGGATCACCGAACGAGCCATCAGTCACGCGTCATCGTATACCACCGGCCCCCTACCGCGGCTTCGACTTCACAACAACAGGCGGTCGAGGCACACCCACGGACACATAGGAGAAGAAGAGCCGACTACCACGACCAAGGCCACGCCTCCGACATTGCTCACTGCCGTCAGCCACCATGCACGTCCAGCCGCAGGAAGCACTAATGGGATCAAGGTCTTCAAGACGGCGTCCTAAAGAGGGGAACGACGTTGAAGACGACGCCACCGCCCGACCCTACAGCAGGATCTAGGCTTTCACCCGAAGAACTTGATCCGGGAGTAGAGGCTGCGAAGATTCCCGACGACGCCTCCAAGGAGGATAGCGATGCCCACGAGCGCCGTCGTTGCCGGTCGGCTAGCACCGGCCAGGCTACTCGCCCGGGGCAGCCACTCCCACGCAGCCGGCCGAGGCCGACCCGTACCTCCACTGGACCGTGCACCCCCCACACAGTGAGCGCGCCAACGCTGTACAGGGCCACCAGCAAGCCTCCTCGTCGACGGGCCTGCAGGAAACCAGATCCGATCCTGCACCCCGCGTCCAAACCACGAGCGAAGCCTTCCTGCTCCAGCAATTGCCAACAGGCACCGCCAGCCACCGGTAGAAACCCCGCCCGGGCCGCCAACCCCCCGCAGACCTGCCAGATCCAGGTCCCCCGCCGGACACCACACGCAGCCGCCCAGCCGAGCAGCCACGCTGCGCACACCAAGGCGACCACCGTCGCCCAGCCGAGCCGCCGCGGTCACCACGCGCGCCCGCGAACCGGCCGCGACCACCATGCGCCGCACCGCGCCAGATCCCCGCGCTCGCGAGCCGGCCGCGGCCAGTCCGCACCGCCCCTCGCTAGATCCGCGCGCCCCGAGTCCCCGTGCGTGTCCTCGGCGGCCAGAAGCGCCGCCCCGAGCGTGCGCCGCCGCTCGAGCTCCCCTTGATGCCACCGGCCCGCGCCAGCCAGCCCCGGGCGGAGGAGGAAGAGGGCCCCGCCGCCGCCGAGCCGCGCGGGCTTCGCCCGGCGACCTCCGCCGGCGGCGGCGAGGGGAGGAGGGGAGGGTGGGTGGGTGGGGTGCTGGCGGCGGCTAGGGTTTGCTCCCGAGCCGCTCGCGGGAACGACACGGGAGCGAAACTATAGTTATGAGTTAAGTTACACCATCAGTGCTTAAACTTGACGAGAAAAGTCACTTTAATGCTAAAACTTGTGACATACATTAAACGGGTGCTACAACTTGGCATGAGCGTGCATTTACGGTGCCAATCATGCATGAATACGAACACGGGACTGACGAGGCGAGCCAGAGCGTCATGCCCGCTGTCAGTGACCGAACGACGGGGATGGGACATGTGGCCTCTTTTTTGCAGAGAACCCCTGAAATTGTTTTTTCAGCACAAAAAAGCCCCTGGCCTACCTGTCGGAGTCCTACAAAAGTTATAAAAACCAAACCAAAATATGTTCCGCACGACCGCACGGGAGATCGAACCAGCGACTAGAGGAGAGCACTTCGACGTGCGTAGCCACCCCAGGCACCACCTTTGTAATCCAATAAGGATATTGTCGCTTTATATCATTTCCGGCAAATAAGAAAAAAACTTAACGAAAAAAAGATGACTGTGGGAATCGATCTAGTATGCTAACCTGCACCCGTGCATGCCACACCGACCGAGAACATTTCATGTTTATAATAAATAATTAACATTTATGTATTGAAATTATAATCATGCATTATAAATAATATACACAAATATAATAAATTTCATTTAAAAATGTTCATGTAATTTCAGAAAATAGTCACTTATTAATTTTAACTATATCCATTTATTTAAATTAAGAAATTTAATAATTGGCTGCAGTCAGGGCAGCCCATTTCCCACAAATTAGTCTTTTGTCTTTCTAGATATTTGCAAGAAGGTAAGGAATATATAAATTATAATCACAGTAATAACAGTTAGAATATTTGAGTGTTTAAAAAATATCATACAAGTAAATGAAATTAAAAAATGTTCATTTTTTAAAATCACGTATTTTATAAAAGAATATTCATAAAACAAAACAAAACATTTATTCTTTTACATATTTTTATATTTAATAATAATAATAATAATAATTTGAGGGTCTGGAGTCTGGGGCACACTAGGCTCGTATTTATTCTTTTACATATTTTTATATTTAATTTTATTTATAATATATGTATTTTTAGATAACACAAAAACTTTATTTAAACAACTTTTTAGAGCAACATAAATTTCTTTTAATAGATGAGTAATTTATTACAGCCATGAACATTGTTTAACTTATATGGGCATTTGTTTAAATATATAAGATATTTCTAAAATTACTTTTGTAAATGTTGTTATATTTCATAATTTGATTATATGGACATAATTTATATTAATAAGTCAATACATGAACATTGTTTAAATAACATTCTCGGTTGGAGTGCCACACACGGGTGCCGGTTTGCATGAGGTGGACCAGGAACCCTTTTCTTCGAATAAAATGTTGAGTGGGTTTTTACGGAAGAAAAATAGGCCACAAGGCTAGTCCCCATTTTCGTCACTAACGGCAGTTCCCGTGCCACACTAGCGTGCCTTGTCATCACCATTTTCGTATCCAAACATGTTTTGTATCGTATATGCACGCTCGTGTCAAGTTGTGGCACCTGATCAATATATGCTGCAAATTTTAGCACTAAAGTGATTTCTCTCGCCAAGTGTAAGCACAAGTGATGTAATTGACTCTTCTTTAAAGGGATGTGTATGCAGGGAAAATGCTCGACGGCTGATAATGTAGCAAAAAGAGGTCACATCAACCTATGTGCCATCTCTGCAACTTCTATACATAATAATGGCTATTTCTTTTGGCGGTACGTCACAGAAATTACCCTTATAGTTGCAAAATATATATTACCCACTAATGCCATCTATAAGTGATAAAAAACGTTTTACACAGGGAAATCCTCTGCCTGGGCCAGCCCATGCAGTAGGACCTCCTATACTGCGCTATGTGCGCTGGGAGAACACGCAACGTGCCCGTTTGGGTCAGCCCATGTCCGGGGTGCCTGCTTTGTAAATTTCCTTTTTTATTTTTTTATTTTCTGTTTTCTTTTTTTCTCCTTTAAATAATTAGGGACTTCAAAAAAAGTTCAAAAAAACTTAAAATATGGGAATTTCGAAATAAATTTTTTAAATAAATCATAAAATGTTTGTGAATTCAAAAAATGTTCACCATTTTGTAAAAAATGGTGTCGTTATTCAACAAATATTAAAAATGTCCAAAACATTGTTTGGGAAATCAAAAAGTGTTCATGAATAGAAAAATATCCTAAAAATAAAAAGTAATTTCGTGACAATTTATTCATTCATAAAATCTTCACTGATTCGAACAATGATCATGCATTTCAAAAAATATACGTTAAACCAAAAACTGTTCGTGAATTCCAAAAAAAATTCCACCAATTTCCAAGAAAAATGTTTGTCCATTCTATAGATGTTTGCTGATTCAAGAAAATCGTTTAAAAATGCTCATAATTTTTTTAAATGTTTGCAAATAGTATAAAATGTTCATGAGTTCATAAAATATTAATTTTTTTTGTAAAAGTATTCATGAATTTGAAAAATATTCATGATTTCAAATATTTTAATGGTTTAAAAAATGTTCATGATCTCGAAAATTGTTCATGATTTCACGAAATTGAGAGTGATACTGCATCTCGATGATGCAGCGAAATGTGGTCATGGCCATTGGAGATAATGATTTTTTCCCGTTGCAACGCACTGGCCCTTTTGCTAGTAATTACTTAAGCCCGGTGTCAGTCATTTTACCTTTTATCTCAATGTGCGTTTGGTGCTGGTGTTTGGGGTTTTTTGCATCACAAGATTCGATTTCCCTTTCATCATCATACCAAACCTTGCTACTGAAAGCTTAATTGAATGGTGGCTTAGCTCTTTGCAGGATGCGCCGGCTAACCGCAAGAAGGCTTTTTTTGTGCTCGTCATGATCGTTTGATGGCATATTTGGAAGTAGAGGGACACTTGCGTTTTCGAACAGAAGGTTGCTTCGTTCTTGATGGTATGCAAATATGCAATGGCATTGTCAAAGAGATAAACAGCTTGATCACCGCTGTGGTGCGAGCTGAGGGGAGCAATCTACGCTGGCACTGGGGGGCATCGTCTCTTTGCTTTCTGTGTTTTTCTATCTGTACAGTCCCTAACTTGTAACTGTACCTGTAACAGCAACGTACTCCGTTTTGTCAAAGCAGTGTAGGGCTCAATTTGAATTTGTCTCTAGTGGTTTACTGTATTTACATGATGTCTCCTCAGAGTTTGGATTGATTAGCATTGACAATGATTTTATTTACAACTGAGCAACTCCAATAGCTCCCGCATCCTTCAAAAAGGTTGCTGTTTACGAAGAGCTGAGGCAAACATAGCCCTCCAACAGCCATCGCCACCAAGACAGGATCTCCCCTGTGAGGCACGTCGTGCACCGCATCCTGGCCATGCTGGCCGCCGCTGACGGCGCCACCCATCGGTGAGCCTCCCTGCCGCCGCGCCTCCTCCTCTGACTGACACCATGCCACTACCATCACGCGCCAACCACCGTCTCTATGGCGAGTTGCACCGGCATGCCGACCCGCGCCAGTGGCGCACTATTTGAGCTAGACTTTTTTTAATGAAAAATAGAAAATAAATATTTTACAGGAACTGAGAAAAGTAGGTTTCAGACAGCTTCCCCTAAATTGTATTGTCATCCCACAAATGACTTTTACGGGGAGTTTATTAGGGGAGCTATTGGAGTTGCTCTGGGCCCTACTAATGTTGGATTGGTCAACTTTCCCCTCCTCCTCTCTCTCTTTCTCCATACTGAAGCTTGTATCCAGAATTCGTATCAGCGGCAGCTGAATTCCAAGTGGGTAGCTAACAAGTTAGTCCGAGTTACCAAAAGAAGCTCTATTATTTTCCGTGCAGGATCTATCCCATGAGGTTGTAGCCTTGTAGGTGTAGATACCTTCTCTTGGATAAGTTGTCCGGATCTTCGTGCCCTTGCCATGCTGACAAACTCTGCCCTATCCAGCTCAAGGTTTCGTCTTTTGTGTATCACCTATCTATTTCATCAGTTTTTTGGTGCGAGGAAATTAACCTGATACCAGTGAACCATGATTAAGTAGACTGGCTGTTGGTTGATATCCAAGAGGTGATGAGCCTGATGAGTGAACAAAAGGGAGTAGGCCAGACCCCCCTAGGGCGTAAGCATTTCTTCCTATCCAAAATAAGAGGTCAAGCCAACTTTGAATGTGGTTAGTAGCTATATCAGTATTAGATACTGAATCCTATTCGCTTTGAGAGCCCCTATCATATATCCTCTCTATCTATAGATGGAGAAAGACATGCTTGATTTGAATTGGGACAAAGAAGAAAGTCAAAAGCAGGAGGTAGGTCAAGTGGTGAACCGGTGAGGCGGAGTGACCAGGTTATTAGGAGATCCAGTAGTTCTGGGACGGCCATTTCCACCTTAGTTTGTCCCACAAGACGAGGGGGGTTGTGTGTCCTCGACGAAGAAATACAACCTGAAGAAGCACACACGTATGTGTGAGCTTCAGAAATTGACTTGATTATAAGTTGTAACTACTCTCCCAGTCTCCCTCAAGGCATCTACATTGCTTTAAAACACCAGGTACAACTCACAGAAGCACGCACGGGACACAAGATTATCCTTCCGGTCTGTAGGGATGGACATGGGCATGTGTGTATACGAAGGATAAGAGGCTTTTGTTGTTGGAAATATGCCCTAGAGGCAATAATAAAAGTGTTATTATTATATTTCTTTGTTCATGATAATAGTCTTTTATTCATGCTATAACTGTATTATCCGGAAATCGTAATACACATGTGAATACATAGACAACACCATGTCCCTAGTAAGCCTCTAGTTGACTAGCTCGTTGATCAATAGATGGTTATGGTTTCCTGACCATGGACATTGGATGTCGTTGATAACGGGATCACATCATTAGGAGAATGATGTGATGGACAAGACCCAATCCTAAGCCTAGCACAAAGATCGTGTAGTTTGTATGCTAAAGCTTTTCTAATGTCAAGTATCTTTTCCTTAGACCATGAGATTGTGCAACTCCCGGATACCGTAGGAATGCTTTGGGTGTATCAAACGTCACAACGTAACTGGGTGGCTATAAAGGTGCATTACAGGTATCTCCGAAAGTGTCTGTTGGGTTGGCACGAATCGAGACTGGGATTTGTCACTCCGTGTAAACGGAGAGGTATCTCCGGGCCCACTCGGTAGGACATCATCATAATGTGCACAATGTGATCAAGGAGTTGATCACGGGATGAAGTGTTACGGAACGAGTAAAGAGACTTGCCGGTAACGAGATTGAACAAGGTATCGGTATACCGACGATCGAATCTCGGGCAAGTACAATACCGCTAGACAAAGGGAATTGTATACGGGATCGATTGAGTCCTTGACATCGTGGTTCATCCGATGAGATCATCGTGGAACATGTGGGAGCCAACATGGGTATCCAGATCCCGCTGTTGGTTATTGACCGGAGAACGTCTCGGTCATGTCTGCATGTCTCCCGAACCTGTAGGGTCTACACACTTAAGGTTCGATGACGCTAGGGTTATAAAGGAAGTTTGTATGTGGTTACCGAATGTTGTTTGGAGTCCCGGATGAGATCCCGTACGTCACGAGGAGTTCCGGAATGGTCCGGAGGTAAAGATTTATATATAGGAAGTCCTATTTCGGCCATCGGGACAAGTTTCGGGGTCATCGGTATTGTACCGGGACCACCGGAAGGGTCCCGGGGGTCCACCGGGTGGGGCCACCTATCCCGGAGGGTCCCATGGGCTGAAGTGAGAAGGGATCCAGCCCAAAGTGGGCTGGGGCGCCACTTCCCTCATGGCCCATGCGCCTAGGGTGAAGGGGGAACCCTAAGGAAGAGTCCTAGGAGGGGAAGGCACCTCCTAGGTGCCTTGGGGGGGGGGGAGGGAATCCTCCCTTTGGCCGCCGCCCCTTTCCCATCTAGGTTTGCCGCACCCCCTAGGGTGGGAACCCTAGAGGGGGCGCACCCTCCTCCCTCTCCCCTATATATAGTGAGGTCTAGGGCTGCCCATAACACGTGATTCGATCTCTGCCTGTTGGTGCAGCCCTCCCTCTCTTTCTCCTCATATCTCGCGGTGCTTGGCGAAGCCCTGCAGTATTGCCACACTCCTCCATCACCACCACGCCGTTGTGCTACTACTGGATGGAGTCTTTCTCAACCTCTCCCTCTCTCCTTGCTGGATCAAGGCGTGGGAGACGTCACCGGGCTGTACGTGTGTTGAACGCGGAGGTGCCGTCCGTTCGGCACTAGGATCATCGGTGATCTGAATCACGATGAGTACGACTCCATCAACGCCGTTCACTTGAACGCTTCCGCTTAGCGATCTACAAGGGTATGTAGATGCACTCTCCTTCCCCTCGTTGCTAGTTTCTCCATAGATAGATCTTGGTGACACGTAGGAAAATTTTGAATTTATGCTACGTTCCCCAACAGTGGCATCATGAGCTAGGTCTATTGCGTAGATTCTTTGCACGAGTAGAACACAAAGTAGTTGTGGGCGTTGATTTTGTTCAATATGCTTACCGTTACTAGTCCAATCTTGTTTCGACGGTATTGTGGGATGAAGCGGCCCAGACCGACCTTACACGTACTCTTACGTGAGACAGGTTCCACCGATTGACATGCACTTGGTGCATAAGGTGGCTAGCGGGTGCCAGTCTCTCCCACTTTAGTCGAAACGGATTCGATGAAAAGGGTCCTTATGAAGGGTAAATAGCAATTGGCATATCACGTTGTGGTTTTGCGTAGGTAAGAAACGTTCTTGCTAGAAACCCATAGCAGCCACGTAAAACATGCAAACAACAATTAGAGGACGTCTAACTTGTTTTTGCAGGGTATGCTATGTGATGTGATATGGCCAAGAAGAATGTGATGAATATATGTGATGTATGAGATTGATCATGTTCTTGTAATAGGATTCACGACTTGGATGTCGATGAGTATGACAACCGGCAGGAGCCATAGGAGTTGTCTTTATTTATTGTATGACCTGCGTGTCATTAAAGAACGCCATGTAAATTACTTTACTTTATTGCTAAATGCGTTAGCCATAGAAGTAGAAGTAGTCGTTGGCGTGACAACTTCATGAAGACACGATGATGGAGATCATGATGATGGAGATCATGGTGTCATGCCGGTGACGATGATGATCATGGAGCCCCGAAGATGGAGATCAAAAGGAGCAAAATGATATTGGCCATATCATGTCACTATTTGATTGCATGTGATGTTTATCATGTTTATGCATCTTGTTTACTTAGAACGACGGTAGTAAATAAGATGATCCCTTACAACAATTTCAAGAAGTGTTCTCCCCTAACTGTGCACCGTTGCTAAAGTTCGTCGTTTCGAAGCACCACGTGATGATCGGGTGTGATAGATCCTTACGTTCACATACAACGGGTGTAAGACAGATTTACACATGCAATACACTTAGGGTTAACTTGACGAGCCTAGCATGTACAGACATGGCCTCGGAACACGGAGACCGAAAGGTCGAGCATGAGTCGTATAGTAGATACGATCAACATGAAGATGTTCACCGATGATGACTAGTCCGTCTCACGTGATGATCGGACACGGCCTAGTTGACTCGGATCATGTAATCACTTAGATGACTAGAGGGATGTCTATCTGAGTGGGAGTTCATAAGATGAACTTAATTATCCTGAACATAGTCAAAAGACCTTTTGCAAATTATGTCGTAGCTCACGCTATAGTTCTACTGTTTAGATATGTTCCTAGAGGAAATATAGTTGAAAGTTGACAGTAGCGATTATGCGGACAGTAGAAAGCTTATGTCCTTAATGCACCGCTCAGTGTGCTGAACCCCAAACGTTGTTTGTGGATGTTGTGAACATCAGACATACACGTTTTGATAACTACGTGATAGTTCAGTTAAACGGTTTAAGTAGAGGCACCAAAGACGTATTCGAAACGTCGCGGAACATATGAGATGTTTCGAGGGTTGAAATTGGGATTTCAGGCTCGTGCCCACGTCAAGAGGTATAAGACCTCCGACGATTTTCTTAGCCTACAAACTAAGGGAGAAAAGCTCAATTGTTGAGCTTGTGCTCAGATTGTCTGAGTGCAACAATCACTTGAATCGAGTGGGAGTTGATCTTCCAGATGAGATAGTGATGTTTCCCCAAAGTCATTGCCACCAAGCTGCTAGAGCTTCGTGATGAACTATAACATATCAAGGATAGAGATGATGATCCTTGAGGTATTCGCGTTGTTTGACATCGCGAAAGTAGAAATCAAGAAGGAGCATCAATTATTGATGGTTGGTGAAACCACTAGTTTCAAGAAGGGAAAGGGCAAGAAGGGATACTTCATGAAACGGCAAATCAGTTGCTGCTCCAGTGAAGAAACCCAAGGTTGAACCCAAACCCGAGACTAAGTGCTTCTGTAATAAGGGGAACAACCACTGGAGCAGAATTACCCTAGATACTTGGTAGATGAGAAGGCTGGCAAAGTCGATAGAAGTATATTGGATATACATTATGTTAATGTGTACTTTACTAGTACTCCTAGTAGCACCAGGGTATTAGATACCGGTTCGGTTGCTAAGTGTTAGTAACTCAAAATAAAAGCTACGGAATAAACGGAGACTAGCTAAAGGTGAGATGACGATATGTGTTGGAAGTGTTTCCAATATTGATATGATCAAGCATCGCACGCTCCCTCTACCATCGAGATTGGTGTTAAAACCTGAATAATTGTTATTTGGTGTTTGCGTTGAGCATAGACATAATTGGATTATGACTATCGCAATACGGTTATTCATTTAAAGAGAATAATGGTTACTCTATTTATTTAAATAATACCTTCAATGGTCTTGCACCTAAAATGAATGGTTCATTGAAATCTCGATCGTAGTGATACACATGTTCATACCAAAAGATAGTAATGATAGTACCACTTACTTGTGGCACTGCCATGTAAGTCATATTGGTATAAAACGCATGAAGAAGCTCCATGTTGATGGATCTTTGGACTCACTCGTTTTTGAAAAGTTTGAGACATGCGAACCATGTCTATTGGTGTATACGCATGAAGAAACTCCATGCAGATGGATCATTTGGACTCATTTGATTTTGAATCACTTGAGATATGCAAATCATACCACATGGGCAAGATGACTGAAAAGCCTCGGTTTCAGTAAGATGGAACAAGATAGCAACTTGTTGGAAGTAACACATTTTGATGTGTGTAGTCCAATGAGTGCTGAGGCATGCAGTGAATATCGTTATGTTCTTACTTCACAGATGATTCGAGTAGATGTTGAATATATTTACTTGATGAAACACAAGTCTGAATTATTGAATGGTTCAAGTAATTTCAGAGTGAAGTTGAAGATCATCGTGACAAGAGGATAAAATGTCTATGATAAGATCATAGAGATGAGTATCTGAGTTACGAGCTTTGGCACGCAATTAAGACATTGTGGAAATTGTTTCACAATTAATACCGCCTGGAACACCATAGTTCGATGGTGTGTCCGAACATCATAGTTGCACCCTATTGGATATGGTGCGTACCATGATGTCTCTTATCGAATTACCACTATTATTCATGGGTTAGGCATTAGAGACAACCACATTCACTTTAAATAGGGCACCACATAATTCCGTTGAGATGACACCGTATGAATTATGGTTTAGAGAAACCTAAGTTGTCGTTTCTTAAAGGTTTGGGGCTGCGACGCTTATGTGAAAAAGTTTCAGGATTGATAAGCTCGAACCCAAAGCGGATAAAATGCATCTTCATAGGACACCCAAAACAGTTGGGTATACCTCCTAATTCAGATCCAAAAGCAATATGGATTGTTTATTGAATCGGGTCCTTTCTCGAGGAAAGGTTTCTCTCGAAAGAATTGAGTGGGGGATGGTGGAGACTTGATATGGTTATTGAACCGTCACTGCAACTAGTGTAGCAGGGCACAGGAAGTTGTTCCTGTAGCACCTACACCAATTGAAGTAGAAGCTTATGATAGTGATCATGAAGTTTCGGATCAAGTCACTACCGTACCTCGTAGGGTGACAAGGATACGTACTACTTCAGAGTGGTACAGTAATCCTGTCTTGAAGGTCATGTTGCTAGACAACAATGAACCTACGAGCTATGGAGAAGCGATGGTGGGCCCAAATTCCAATAAATGGTTAGAAGCCATGAAATCCGAGATAGGATCCATGTATCAGAACAAAGCATGGACTTTGCTGGACTTGCCCGATGATCGGCAAGCCATTGAGATAAATGGATCTTTAAGAAGAAGACGGACGTGGACGGTGATGTCACCGACTATGAAGCTCGACTTGTGGCGAAGAGTTTCTCACAAGTTCAAGGAGTTGACTACGATGAGATTTTCTCATCCGTGGCGATGCTTAAGTCCGTCGGAATCATGTTAGCATTAGCTGCATTTATGAAATCTGGCAGATGGATGTCAAAACAAGTTTCCTTACCAGTTTTTGTAAGGAAAGGTTGTATGTAATACAATCAGAAAGGTTTTGTCGATCCTAAGGATGCTAAAAGGTATGCAAAGCTCCAGCAATCCTTCTAAGGACTGGAGTAAGCATCTCGGAGTTGGAATGTACACTTTGATGAGATGATCAAAGATTTTGGGTTTGTACAAAGTTTATGAGAAACTTGTATTTCCAAAGAAGTGAGTGGGAGCACTATAGAATTTCTGATGAATATATGTTGTCGACATATCATAGATCAGAGATGACGTAGATTTTCTAGAAAGCATATAGGGTTATTTGAAAGATGTTTTTCAATAGAAAACCTGGATTAAGCTACTTGAACATTGAGCATCAAGATCTATAAGGATAGATCAAAATGCTTAATAATACTTTCAAATGAGCACATACCTTGACATGATCTTGAAGGTGTTCAAGATGGATCAGTCAAAGAAGGAGTTCTTGCCTGAGTTGTAAGGTATGAAGTTAAGACTTAAAACTCGACCACGGCAGAATAGAGAGAAAGGACGAAGGTCGTCCCCTATGCTTAAGACATAGGCTCTACAGTATGCCATGCTGAGTACCGCACCCGAAGTGTGCCTTGCCATGAGTCAGTCAAGGGGTACAAGAGTGATCCAAGAATGGATCACAGGACAGCGGTCAAAGTTATCCTTAGTAACTAGTGGACTAAGGAATTTTCTCGATTATGGAGGTGGTAAAAGAGTTCGTCGTAAAGGGTTACGTCGATGCAAGCTTGACACCTATCCGGATAGCTCTGAGTAGAGATACCGGATACGTATAATGGAGCAACAATTTAGAATAGCTCCAAGTAGAACAATTATTTGGAATAGCTCCAAATAGAGCGTGGTAGCTGCATTTACAATATGACCTAGAAATTTGCGAAGTACATACAGATCTGAATGTTACAGATCCGTTGACTAAAACCTCTCTCACAAGCAGAACATGATCAAACCCCAGAACTCATTGAGTCTTAATCACATGATGATGTGAACTAGTTTAATGACACTAGTAAACTCTTTGGATGTTGGTCACATGGTGATGTGACCTGTCAGTGTTAATCACATGGTGATGTGAACTAAATTATTGACTCTAGTGCAAGTGGGAGACTGTTGGAAATATGCCCTAGAGGCAATAATAAAAGTGTTATTATTATATTTCTTTGTTCATGATAATAGTCTTTTATTCATGCTATAACTGTATTATCCGGAAATCGTAATACACGTGTGAATACATAGACAACACCATGTCCCTAGTAAGCCTCTAGTTGACTAGCTCGTTGATCAATAGATGGTTATGGTTTCCTGACCATGGACATTGGATGTCGTTGATAACGGGATCACATCATTAGGAGAATGATGTGATGGACAAGACCCAATCCTAAGCCTAGCACAAAGATCGTGTAGTTCGTATGCTAAAGCTTTTCTAATGTCAAGTATCTTTTCCTTAGACCATGAGATTGTGCAACTCCCGGATACCGTAGGAATGCTTTGGGTGTATCAAACGTCACAACGTAACTGGGTGGCTATAAAGGTGCATTACAGGTATCTCCGAAAGTGTCTGTTGGGTTGGCACGAATCGAGACTGGGATTTGTCACTCCGTGTAAACGGAGAGGTATCTCTGGGCCCACTCGGTAGGACATCATCATAATGTGCACAATGTGATCAAGGAGTTGATCACGGGATGATGTGTTACGGAACGAGTAAAGAGACTTGCCGGTAACGAGATTGAACAAGGTAACGGTATACCGACGATCGAATCTCGGGCAAGTACAATACCGCTAGACAAAGGGAATTGTATACGGGATCGATTGAGTCCTTGACATCGTGGTTCATCCGATGAGATCATCGTGGAACATGTGGGAGCCAACATGGGTATCCAGATCCCGCTGTTGTTTATTGACCGGAGAACGTCTCGGTCATGTCTGCATGTCTCCCGAACCCGTAGGGTCTACACACTTAAGGTTCGATGACGCTAGGGTTATAAAGGAAGTTTGTATGTGGTTACCGAATGTTGTTCGGAGTCCCGGATGAGATCCCGTACGTCACGAGGAGTTCCAGAATGGTCCGGAGGTAAAGATTTATATATAGGAAGTCCTATTTCGGCCATCGGGACAAGTTTCGGGGTCATCGGTATTGTACCGGGACCACCGGAAGGGTCCCGGGGGTCCACCGGGTGGGGCCACCTATCCCGGAGGGTCCCATGGGCTGAAGTGAGAAGGGATCCAGCCCAAAGTGGGCTGGGGCGCCACTTCCCTCATGGCCCATGCGCCTAGGGTGAAGGGGGAACCCTAAGGAAGAGTCCTAGGAGGGGAAGGCACCTCCTAGGTGCCTTGGGGGGGGAGGGAATCCTCCCTTTGGCCGCCGCCCCTTTCCCATCTAGGTCTGCCACACCCCCTAGGGTGGGAACCCTAGAGGGGGCGCACCCTCCTCCCTCTCCCCTATATATAGTGAGGTCTAGGGCTGCCCATAACACGTGATTCGATCTCTGCCTGTTGGTGCAGCCCTCCCTCTCTTTCTCCTCATATCTCGCGGTGCTTGGCGAAGCCCTGCAGTATTGCCACGCTCCTCCATCACCACCACGCCGTTGTGCTACTGCTGGATGGAGTCTTTCTCAACCTCTCCCTCTCTCCTTGCTGGATCAAGGCGTGGGAGACGTCACCGGGCTGTACGTGTGTTGAACGCGGAGGTGCCGTCCGTTCGGCACTAGGATCATCGGTGATCTGAATCACGATGAGTACGACTCCATCAACGCCGTTCACTTGAACGCTTCCGCTTAGCGATCTACAAGGGTATGTAGATGCACTCTCCTTCCCCTCGTTGCTAGTTTCTCCATAGATAGATCTTGGTGACACGTAGGAAAATTTTGAATTTCTGCTACGTTCCCCAACAGTGGCATCATGAGCTAGGTCTATTGCGTAGATTCTTTGCACGAGTAGAACACAAAGTAGTTGTGGGCGTTGATTTTGTTCAATATGCTTACCGTTACTAGTCCAATCTTGTTTCGACGGTATTGTGGGATGAAGCGGCCCAGACCGACCTTACACGTACTCTTACGTGAGACAGGTTCCACCGATTGACATGCACTTGGTGCATAAGGTGGCTAGCGGGTGCCAGTCTCTCCCACTTTAGTCGAAACGGATTCGATGAAAAGGGTCCTTATGAAGGGTAAATAGCAATTGGCATATCACGTTGTGGTTTTGCGTAGGTAAGAAACGTTCTTGCTAGAAACCCATAGCAGCCACGTAAAACATGCAAACAACAATTAGAGGACGTCTAACTTGTTTTTGCAGGGTATGCTATGTGATGTGATATGGCCAAGAAGAATGTGATGAATATATGTGATGTATGAGATTGATCATGTTCTTGTAATAGGATTCACGACTTGGATGTCGATGAGTATGACAACCGGCAGGAGCCATAGGAGTTGTCTTTATTTATTGTATGACCTGCGTGTCATTAAAGAACGCCATGTAAATTACTTTACTTTATTGCTAAACGCGTTAGCCATAGAAGTAGAAGTAGTCGTTGGCGTGACAACTTCATGAAGACACGATGATGGAGATCATGATGATGGAGATCATGGTGTCATGCCGGTGACGATGATGATCATGGAGCCCCGAAGATGGAGATCAAAAGGAGCAAAATGATATTGGCCATATCATGTCACTATTTGATTGCATGTGATGTTTATCATGTTTATGCATCTTGTTTACTTAGAACGACGGTAGTAAATAAGATGATCCCTTACAACAATTTCAAGAAGTGTTCTCCCCTAACTGTGCACCGTTGCTACAGTTCGTCGTTTCGAAGCACCACGTGATGATCGTGTGTGATAGATCCTTACGTTCACATACAACGGGTGTAAGACAGATTTACACATGCAATACACTTAGGGTTAACTTGACGAGCCTAGCATGTACAGACATGGCCTCGGAACACGGAGACCGAAAGGTCGAGCATGAGTCGTATAGTAGATACGATCAACATGAAGATGTTCACCGATGATGACTAGTCCGTCTCACGTGATGATCGGACACGGCCTAGTTGACTCGGATCATGTAATCACTTAGATGACTAGAGGGATGTCTATCTGAGTGGGAGTTCATAAGATGAACTTAATTATCCTGAACATAGTCAAAAGACCTTTTGCAAATTATGTCGTAGCTCACGCTATAGTTCTACTGTTTAGATATGTTCCTAGAGGAAATATAGTTGAAAGTTGACAGTAGCGATTATGCGGACAGTAGAAAGCTTATGTCCTTAATGCACCGCTCAGTGTGCTGAACCCCAAACGTTGTTTGTGGATGTTGTGAACATCAGACATACACGTTTTGATAACTACGTGATAGTTCAGTTAAACGGTTTAAGTAGAGGCACCAAAGACGTATTCGAAACGTCGCGGAACATATGAGATGTTTCGAGGGTTGAAATTGGGATTTCAGGCTCGTGCCCACGTCAAGAGGTATAAGACCTCCGACGATTTTCTTAGCCTACAAACTAAGGGAGAAAAGCTCAATTGTTGAGCTTGTGCTCAGATTGTCTGAGTGCAACAATCACTTGAATCGAGTGGGAGTTGATCTTCCAGATGAGATAGTGATGTTTCCCCAAAGTCATTGCCACCAAGCTGCTAGAGCTTCGTGATGAACTATAACATATCAAGGATAGAGATGATGATCCTTGAGGTATTCGCGTTGTTTGACATCGCGAAAGTAGAAATCAAGAAGGAGCATCAATTATTGATGGTTGGTGAAACCACTAGTTTCAAGAAGGGAAAGGGCAAGAAGGGATACTTCATGAAACGGCAAATCAGTTGCTGCTCCAGTGAAGAAACCCAAGGTTGAACCCAAACCCGAGACTAAGTGCTTCTGTAATAAGGGGAACAACCACTGGAGCAGAATTACCCTAGATACTTGGTAGATGAGAAGGCTGGCAAAGTCGATAGAAGTATATTGGATATACATTATGTTAATGTGTACTTTACTAGTACTCCTAGTAGCACCAGGGTATTAGATACCGGTTCGGTTGCTAAGTGTTAGTAACTCAAAATAAAAGCTACGGAATAAACGGAGACTAGCTAAAGGTGAGATGACGATATGTGTTGGAAGTGTTTCCAATATTGATATGATCAAGCATCGCACGCTCCCTCTACCATCGAGATTGGTGTTAAAACCTGAATAATTGTTATTTGGTGTTTGCGTTGAGCATAGACATAATTGGATTATGACTATCGCAATACGGTTATTCATTTAAAGAGAATAATGGTTACTCTATTTATTTAAATAATACCTTCAATGGTCTTGCACCTAAAATGAATGGTTCATTGAAATCTCGATCGTAGTGATACACATGTTCATACCAAAAGATAGTAATGATAGTACCACTTACTTGTGGCACTGCCATGTAAGTCATATTGGTATAAAACGCATGAAGAAGCTCCATGTTGATGGATCTTTGGACTCACTCGTTTTTGAAAAGTTTGAGACATGCGAACCATGTCTATTGGTGTATACGCATGAAGAAACTCCATGCAGATGGATCATTTGGACTCATTTGATTTTGAATCACTTGAGATATGCAAATCATACCACATGGGCAAGATGACTGAAAAGCCTCGGTTTCAGTAAGATGGAACAAGATAGCAACTTGTTGGAAGTAACACATTTTGATGTGTGTAGTCCAATGAGTGCTGAGGCATGCAGTGAATATCGTTATGTTCTTACTTCACAGATGATTCGAGTAGATGTTGAATATATTTACTTGATGAAACACAAGTCTGAATTATTGAATGGTTCAAGTAATTTCAGAGTGAAGTTGAAGATCATCGTGACAAGAGGATAAAATGTCTATGATAAGATCATAGAGATGAGTATCTGAGTTACGAGCTTTGGCACGCAATTAAGACATTGTGGAAATTGTTTCACAATTAATACCGCCTGGAACACCATAGTTCGATGGTGTGTCCGAACATCATAGTTGCACCCTATTGGATATGGTGCGTACCATGATGTCTCTTATCGAATTACCACTATTATTCATGGGTTAGGCATTAGAGACAACCACATTCACTTTAAATAGGGCACCACATAATTCCGTTGAGATGACACCGTATGAATTATGGTTTAGAGAAACCTAAGTTGTCGTTTCTTAAAGGTTTGGGGCTGCGACGCTTATGTGAAAAAGTTTCAGGATTGATAAGCTCGAACCCAAAGCGGATAAAATGCATCTTCATAGGACACCCAAAACAGTTGGGTATACCTCCTAATTCAGATCCAAAAGCAATATGGATTGTTTATTGAATCGGGTCCTTTCTCGAGGAAAGGTTTCTCTCGAAAGAATTGAGTGGGGGATGGTGGAGACTTGATATGGTTATTGAACCGTCACTGCAACTAGTGTAGCAGGGCACAGGAAGTTGTTCCTGTAGCACCTACACCAATTGAAGTAGAAGCTTATGATAGTGATCATGAAGTTTCGGATCAAGTCACTACCGTACCTCGTAGGGTGACAAGGATACGTACTACTTCAGAGTGGTACAGTAATCCTGTCTTGAAGGTCATGTTGCTAGACAACAATGAACCTACGAGCTATGGAGAAGCGATGGTGGGCCCAAATTCCAATAAATGGTTAGAAGCCATGAAATCCGAGATAGGATCCATGTATCAGAACAAAGCATGGACTTTGCTGGACTTGCCCGATGATCGGCAAGCCATTGAGATAAATGGATCTTTAAGAAGAAGACGGACGTGGACGGTGATGTCACCGACTATGAAGCTCGACTTGTGGCGAAGAGTTTCTCACAAGTTCAAGGAGTTGACTACGATGAGATTTTCTCATCCGTGGCGATGCTTAAGTCCGTCGGAATCATGTTAGCATTAGCTGCATTTATGAAATCTGGCAGATGGATGTCAAAACAAGTTTCCTTACCAGTTTTTGTAAGGAAAGGTTGTATGTAATACAATCAGAAAGGTTTTGTCGATCCTAAGGATGCTAAAAGGTATGCAAAGCTCCAGCAATCCTTCTAAGGACTGGAGTAAGCATCTCGGAGTTGGAATGTACACTTTGATGAGATGATCAAAGATTTTGGGTTTGTACAAAGTTTATGAGAAACTTGTATTTCCAAAGAAGTGAGTGGGAGCACTATAGAATTTCTGATGAATATATGTTGTCGACATATCATAGATCAGAGATGACGTAGATTTTCTAGAAAGCATATAGGGTTATTTGAAAGATGTTTTTCAATAGAAAACCTGGATTAAGCTACTTGAACATTGAGCATCAAGATCTATAAGGATAGATCAAAATGCTTAATAATACTTTCAAATGAGCACATACCTTGACATGATCTTGAAGGTGTTCAAGATGGATCAGTCAAAGAAGGAGTTCTTGCCTGAGTTGTAAGGTATGAAGTTAAGACTTAAAACTCGACCACGGCAGAATAGAGAGAAAGGACGAAGGTCGTCCCCTATGCTTAAGACATAGGCTCTACAGTATGCCATGCTGAGTACCGCACCCGAAGTGTGCCTTGCCATGAGTCAGTCAAGGGGTACAAGAGTGATCCAAGAATGGATCACAGGACAGCGGTCAAAGTTATCCTTAGTAACTAGTGGACTAAGGAATTTTCTCGATTATGGAGGTGGTAAAAGAGTTCGTCGTAAAGGGTTACGTCGATGCAAGCTTGACACCTATCCGGATAGCTCTGAGTAGAGATACCGGATACGTATAATGGAGCAACAATTTAGAATAGCTCCAAGTAGAACAGTTATTTTGGAATAGCTCCAAATAGCTCCAAAGTGCCAAGGGGGTTCACCAAGGGGATCCCCATTCTCCTTTTCTGTTCAACTTGGCTGATGAATGCCTCACCAAAATGATTAAAAACGCCCAGAAAAATAAGCTGATCACGGGTTTAGCATCTGATCTCATTCCTGATGGGGTAGCTGTTCTGCAGTACGCAGACGATACCATCATTTGCTTGGAGGATGATATCGATAAGGCAGTTAACTTGAAGTTGCTACTATATTTGTTCGAAATCATGTCTGGGTTAAAAGTTAACTTCAAGAAAAGTGAAATCCTCACTGTGTGTGTGGGGGGGGGATGAAAATACTGTAAAGAAATACGCGGAGTTGTTTAACTGTGAGATATGCAGCTTTCCCATTAAATATTTAGGCATGCCTGTGAGCTATACAAACCTAAAAAACTCGGATTGGGAGTTCATTGTGAGCAAGTACTTGAGGAGATTCGAGGCCTGGATAGGTAATGCGGCCTCGATGGGGGGGGGGGGAGACATACCCTGTTAGATTCTGTGGTTACACAAATCTCTATGTATCATATGTCGATGTGGCTTATGAATAAAACCTTTATTGAGAGATTGGATAAGCACAGAAGGAGATTTTTCTGGCAAGGGTGTAATAAGAAAAAATATACCACCTTGTGAAATGGAGTAGAATATGTAGATCCAAGGAGAAAGGAGGTTTGGGTATCAAGGACCTGCGGAAACAAAAGATAAGCCTGATGGTCAAATGGTGGTGGAAGCTTGAAACACAAAAAGGGCTCTAGCAGGATATTGTCCGAGCCATATACCTTCGCAACAAAACTGTCGCGGATGTCACTGCCAGATTTTCTGACTCACCTTGCTGGAAATCACTGCTCAAAGTCAAAAATATATATATGATGGGCAGGTAGACACTAAAATGGGGGACATCACTAGGCTGTGGAAACATTTGATTAATGGGTCTCCTGCTATTCAGGAACAATTCCCTCAGTTGTTTGACATTTGCAATTTCCCAGACTGTACTTTGAACAAGTTGGCTGGTGACAATGCCAGTTCGTTCTTTAGACGCAGGCTTACCCCTGATCTGCTTAAGAAGTGGTAAGCGTTGCAATCTACAATAAAAACATTCCCCTTGCAAAAGGTGGAGATGGTGACAAAGTCTTCTGGGGGCTTAACCAGAACGGCAAGTTTACTACTAGATCTGTGTACAAATTGCTGGAAAAACCCCTTGCTGGGTGTAACTATAAGTGGATATGGAAAGCCAAAATTCCTCTCAAGATTAAAATCTTTTTATGGCAGCTATCCCAAGATGCGGTACTCACAAGACAAGTGATGAGGGAAAGGAAGTGGCCCGGGAATCCTTGCTGTTCATTCTGCAGGGAGGTAGAAACCTCTAAACACCTTTTCTTCACTTGCCCCGTTACTAGGGTGGTTTGGAGATCTATTGGGGCTGTGCTGGGCACTGATAAGTGCCCCCAATAACTATTGGCAATATTTTGTTTGATGCAGTAAATTTCTTCCTGGCAAAGAAACCTTTTATACTGTGGGCTTAGCTGCTACATGTTGGGCCATCTGGTTGGTGCGTAATCGGGCCACTTTTGAGAAAAAACAGATTAAAACTCCTTTTGAGATTATTTTCTCCCTTTGTTTGTTTCTGTTATACTGGACAGGTTTGCAGAAAGGAGAGGCGGCTGGAGAGCTTCGTGCAGGTGCAGAGATGATCAGGAACGGCACGCTGCAGCTGATGAAGCTGTGTGACCCTGTCAAGCAAACGATCCAGACGTGAAGATCAGGGGCGGCCTCAGCGTGGTGAAAAATGACCCTGGCGTCCCCTGGAAATGGAGCTGGAGGCGATCCTCTCCGTCTACTCTCGTCGTCTGATACTTTTGTCTAGTCATGCTAGTTCGGGCAGTCCGATATGTGGTTTGCGTCTGTTTGGTCGTTCTTTAGTTGGCTGTAATAGACTTGATGGTAGTGTTACCAAGTTTTCGCCCCATGGCACCCGTTTCGATCGCGGGCGGATGTGGTGGGTTTCCTGGTAATGCTTGAACTCGCTCTACCCTCTTTCCCTCTTCCTGTCAACTTGAACTGGTTTGTATTTCCGCTCTTAGTAATGGAAAGGGGTAAAGCCCGGTTCAAAAAAAAGTGTGAGCTGAGAGATCATCCAAGAGAGACGGGAAGTAGAGAAAATAAACATGCCATGCATCAAACTAACATCCGGAGCTTACAAGCGAGAGACCACAAACTCGACCAACACAAGACACTACCATAGTATACAGACAGCGGTAGAGAGGGCCAAGAGACCCGACCAAACCTCAGGACGAACACAAACGGAACCCGCCCTGACGACTCCCAACAGGCTGGGAAAGGGAACAACCATGAACTGCTCTAGCAAAATAGGCATAAGGCCAACTAATGCAACGATCACTCTGAATCGTCTAATCGTTAAGGTCGAGGGTGTGCGCACACGAGGTAGAAGCAGAGGCCACAGAGCGAGCCTCGGCCTCCACCAGGACGCCGTTGAGGTTGAGGTCGTAGCAGTCTGTGAGCGCCTTGAGCTTGTTCTTCCCGAGCTATTTGGGTGTGCCCTTGAGAGGCAACTGGATCAGCAAGGAGACATCGCGGAGCTTCTTGGCCCGCTTGGAAGAAGAGGCAACTGGATCAGCAAGGAGACATCGCGGAGCTTCTTGGCCCGCTTGGAAGAAGAAGTAGAGCGCCCACAAGAGTAGCTGTGTCGAGCGCACAGCACGGTGCAAGGCGCTGATGGCCATCATGTATCCATTTCCATTCCTCTGCTTTGTAGTTTCATTCTTACAGGGCCAGTCTCCATAGAAAGTGCGGGATTTTTGTTGGGCAAGGGTAACATCCATAGTTTCTTTTGTTTCAAAATGTGATCCTACTCTGAACATGCTGACTGACGAAGATACACCATGTTCCTGCCTTATGTGCAACTCATAGAAGCATGCACGTGTAAGTTCTCTCTGGCCTAGATGGATGCATGCGTGCACATGTGCATGCGTATGCCAGAAACCAGTGCAACTCACGGGGACAAGTACACGTGGTCATGCACAGTCTCTTTGGTCTAGATGGATGGATGCATGCGGACTCAACTAGTCACATTAGAACTTTGTCAAAGTAACAAATCTGTTCTGGTGAACTACGACACTATGATATGCCTCTCCCAAGAAATAAGGCTATTTCTTGATAGGTTGTTCCGACGCCTTTCAATCCTAAGTCTACACCACACATCTTTTCCATGCATCTTCATTGAGCTAAAACTTTCGAATGTTACTCAAGCATGATTGGTAAGCATTGTTTCATCGTATTCTTGGAACTCTTCATTGTCTTCTCTTGTCATACGTGTACAATTGGGTATCGAGTATTTGATCAAGTGTAGAATGGAATCATAAAGAAATAAGTAAAGTTTTGGCCGAAAATGTATAGGGATGGCTGAGTATTGTAATTTGCAAAGGAGAGGAGATTATATAGGATGCATAATACGTGGAAAGAGATGGGTGGTTGTAAAATACATCTGCAATTTAGTGTGCAACATCAAATAAGATGAGTACTACGTCAAAAAGAAATTAGAAATAACTACATTGGGGGTGTGATTGGTCTCGAGCTCATTTTAATGTGTGGTTATGATCTTATACATTTTCCAATTGCTAAAAGGAAAGTTTTTTGTTGAGCCTTGCAAGCGAGGCATGGTGGTGCAAATACACTCAATTCCTTTGTTAATCATGTAAGATAGCTTTGGTTCACACCAAAACCAGAAGAAAATATGAATAGGGGGAAAAAGCATACCATGGCACTATTCATGCATCTAGTTCAAAGGAATGCAGCAAATGAAAAATGGAGGATGTTTCTCTTGATCCCGATTTCAAATGAAAAAGACTCATGAGATTTAAATAACATGTACGACTTTATAGAATACGTATGCACAAAGTACAAAAACGACATCCTTAATGTCAAAATAACATCCTAACTATATTTTATCATGTGGATTGATTTTAATCTGACTATGTGACATCAAAGTTTTTCTCTATTCATGTGGACCAACATCTAAATTTGCAAAATAAATAAATATATTTTTCCAATACTCCATGTTGTGCATGCATTTCTTTCCTAGTTGGTATTTTGCATATTTCTAATTCCAGAATCCTACTAACTAAGGAGACCCTAAATTTCAACTAAAAATATTCCAAAAGGTAAGCAAAGTAACATGCATGCATGTCCAGTGTCCTAGCTAGGTTACTAAAACTAGCTATTTGGCCCATTTGGCATTTTTGAGGGAGATTTCTCTAAATGGTTAATTTGTTTCTTCTCCTGCCGGGGCAAATAAAGAACAAACATATTTATATTACTTTATCCATAAGTGGATATACTCTAAACTCGGAAGCCAGGTTTTTCTTCTACAATCAAGTTTGAGACACTTTGTCTGCTTTAAAGTCATATTGTTTTTCGCAAAGATATCATATAAGCTGGCTTCTTTTTAAGATTGGGGAGCTTTTCAGTGCATTTCAACGACGCATGAATTTAATGCATGGTTTTTCATATATAAAATGGTTTGATTCTAGCTTTTGAAAAAGAGGGCATTGATGTAATTTGTACAACATGTCTTGAGCAAGATTGATTGAATGCTCCTTGCGGCATGTGCATGCTGAAATAAAAACCTTGACGGTCATGCGTTAGGTCAGTGAAGCATATCTGTGGCCAATCCTACGCAACAATGCACTAGGAATGATTGTAGAGTAAATGACCCAGCTCAGTGGGCAAACTCTAGGTGACCCACATGCACTTCCTGTGGCCACATAGGATTTTTGCCTGCCCAATGTTCCAGATCTTAGTACTACTCTCGTCTTACTCTTAAGGAAATTTCTATCATCCCGTGAGATTTCTGAACTCCAATTTGGATGTTGCTAATAGCACGATTGTATGAAAAATTCCTATTGATATGCACACCACTTTGTGCACACGGCACTCTTCGATCATACTATTGCCGGCGCTCCCGTTGCCTACCATTCCTAATACATTACCACTTCCCTATTGATGTGTCCGAGCGACAGCATTCACGCATACAACTACAATTCTAGAGAAAAAGGTAGCGATGAAGAACCTATTTATAACTCCATCCATGTACTGAGAATTGGCACACACACAGTTATGTCATTTATTGTGTGAATGTTTAGTTGAGCTGGTTATATATAGCACATGTGTCTGATTTTTCGTAAACTTCAGGTCACTCCTTTCAAGTCACCATCGCACTCTAGTGAGATCTCATTTTCGAGCTCACGCGCTGCCATTGTCATCTCCTTGGCCGACTTAGCCGGTGAGCTCCGCCTCACACAACTAGAGGCGAAAAGAAGGAGGAGGAAGGGCAAATTGTGACACATAGCAAAACCACAATTCAAATTCAAAGGGTTTGCTCTAGAATTTCTTGTGGGAAACCCAACCTTATCTATGGAACTCAATAAAAATCATTTGCTGAGGACAAGGCCGTTGGTACAGGCTTTCCTGAGATGGCACATAAATCGGACCGCCCGATCGCCCGCAAGATCCAAAAGGCCAGAGCAAAACCAGAGCCCCGGCCCGTCTACTAACAAACCCACGCCCGGCGACGAAGACTTCGAAGCTCGAGCCGCCCGTTTCCACACCCGTTCCCACCACCGCCCCCACCGCCCGGCTCTTCCATGGACGGCCTCCAGCGCCGGCCCGCGGCGGCGGCCGCCGCGAGCGCGAGGGGCGAGGGGCAGCCTCCGGGCGGGCAGCGCGTCATCCACTGCGACGTCGAGCCGGCGCCGCGGGCGTGGCCCGGGATGCAGATGCTGGCCCTCGCCGCCGTCCTCGTGCTCGGGGGCCTCCAGTTCCTGCCGGCCACCCACTTCCGCCACCCCGCCGACCCCTCCCGCACCTGGGTCCCCTTCGACTCCTCGCGCCACCCCCAGGTACTGCCGCCGCCGCCGCCGCGTTTCGCCGGGCCCGCCCGTCTCGCTCCCGGCTCCCCCGCTGCCTACGATTTGCGCTCTTGGACTTGAGTGGGCGGAGCGATATTCCCTGCCTGCCTATTGATTTCTCCATATTTCACCCCGATTCACTAGGGCATCACTAGCATGCAATTCGTATAATTGGGATTCCCATTTTCATGATTTTTCTAACTGTTTTACTCATGATAAATGCACTTCTTTCACGGATGGGGAAATTGGGTGGATGCGATTTGGCCTCCATCTCGTGGGTGCTTGAAATTTACAGTATAGGAAGTCCAAATGTAGGATCAAAACTAAACTTGATACTAGTAGTAGTAGTGCAGGGTTAAATTGGAATTCCTGCCTGGTGGTTTACTGTACTTTATAGAGTGTCTCCTCAGAGTTGGGATTGATTTGCACTGACAACGGTTTCGATTACAAGTTATTCCGAATTACCAAAATAAGCTCTATATTTTATTTTGCCCGCAGGATCTGTCCCATGAGGTTAAAACTGTAGATGTCTACTCTTCGATAAGCTGTCTGGATCTTCGTACTCTCGCTGTGCTGACAAACTCCACCCTGTCCAGCTCAAGGTTCTGTTTCTCCGTTTTATGTTTATTTCAGTAATTTTGCTGTGAGGAAATTAACACGATAACAGAGAGCCTTTAACTACCAGAACTTTATGGTACCTGCTGTAGAAAAATGTCATCCTGCATCATAAGATTCATGATTATTTCACATTTCCATGGACAATGGTGACTGCAAAACATAAAGTGATAAACCACCCCTTTGGTATTGGATAGTTTTACCTCTGCTCATTGCAATACTACGGTATAGAACAGAATTAATGACGTAATTGTGGCTTTACGTATTTTTTTAGTGTTCTATGTAACCAACATGTTTCTTTTACTTTTTTTTACAGTGATCCGCATCATGTATCCTTCAATTTCTTGATACCTGAAGGAGGCAATGATCAAGTGCCCTACTACAAGATAAAAGCAGTGCTACCTGATTCAAATATTACTGTTACTAGGTGAGCGCACAAATTAAAATGGTCACGTATCGTTGGAATTCTCGCGTCCTCATACTTGTTACCTTCAGCCAGAAGAAAATCAAGGATAAGCTAAATCTTGCCACTCCAGAAGGAAACTTTTTTGTGTCATTCCCCAATGAACTGTCACCAATCGTTATTGCAAGGGCTCTCTCACGAACGAGATATGTTTATATCTCAGCAGACTCAATCATAAAGGTACTATGCATATATCTGATCTATTTACTCAGCTTATTATGGGACTGCCCGAGAGATAGCCATTTGTCCCATTAAAAAATTCTGCCAGAAGATAGTTTTTTTATGTTGCTGGTCATATGGCTTGTTTGCTCTCTTAACAATTTAACTTATGATGATAGCGAGCGGTCATATTGCCAGGGTTGTGAGTTCTTTGATAAATTAGGCATAGCTCCATGGAAGATTTTGAGCACGAATATCCAGTTATTAAACACAAAAGGCATAACCTGTCACGTCCAAGTATATAGCAAAGTATGCATTTTCTCAGTATCTTCGGGTTACCTTATGTGAAATGTTGCTCTTACGTGCCCAGGGCAAAATTGAAGACCTTGTTCGCATTGATTTGGGCAGTTATGCGGTGGGTGCCTCTGAAGATTGTAGCAAGTGCCTTGGAGATTACATCAGTATGGATGTTCTGAATGCTGTGCAAAGAACAGCTCCAAGAGGTTTGCTACATCATACTGTAACTTTTGACAAGGACACGTGCTTCCTTGATTTTGATGTGCTTCTGGTGGAGCCACGTAATATAAAGAGGAATCTCATTGACTCTATCGCCTTTTGGACCAAGGCTGTCAACCTAGCTAATCAAAGGTCAGTGACTCAGATTCTGTTCTGGGCAAAAATACCCATCGTGAGCATGTATTATAAAATCATACTTATTCACCTAGGTATATGATAACACCATTCCCGTTCCTGCCAAACATCCATTTTCAGGGACAGCGTTATGTTGGCAATGACTCTGGCCTTCTATAACGATTATCTAAAGCTCCCTACCAACTGGAAGCGCGCAGACACTAACACAGACATTCTCTACTATGACGGACCCAAGAATGTTTGCGCTGAAGATGGCCGTCAGCACCAAGAAAAAGGCTCGGGCGAGATCTGGCAGCAGTACCTTGGTCCGAAGTCCGACTCGCTGTTGAGCGCCTGAAAGACGGCATTTCATCCTATGTTCTCCACCAGTGGAAGATCAGCATTTGAGATAGGGCGTTCAACCTTTCAGCTGTAGCACAGGATATAAGAGGACGCGGGTTACCTATTAACGTATCACACATACCAGTGAAAGATAGCATGTTTTTTTGTTACCAAAGGATCACCAAAATGTTGTGCTCAGTAAACTGATTTCGTTCAGGCAAGTCAAACCCATGTCTTATCTGTAGAAGAATATTTTAGAAGCATATAAGCACATCTTTTGTCTGCATTTCTTTTGATGTCAAAATGTTGAGATAAGAAGTGACACCCCCAAAGGGAAGGGACCGACGATGCGCGCTGTCGGCCCATCACGCACGCACGCGCTGATGAGCTCCAGCTCCAGGACTGAACTGCTGTTGCAGCTCCGCTGGAGACGGATTGAGCCTCCTCTGCGTCCCATCTTCCTCCACCAAGGCAGTGTGAAGAGAGCAGCAAGGCCAGGACCTCTCCCTGCAGATCTGAGGACCAAAAGGCTTATTCTTCGGGTAGCCTCCCCCTTGGGCTCCCATGGCAGCATCACAGAGAGGAGAAATGCCACCACCAAACGCCTGGCGCGACCCGCACGCTCCGACCAAGAACTCCACACAACTGGCATCACACCATACGCCATCAAGACAAGTCCTATACAAATACGAAGTGCTCCCTCCATAAGCTAATATAAGAGCATTTACATCACTATTTTAGTAATCTAAACGCTCTTATATTAGTTTACATCACTATTTTAGTAATCTAAACGCGGAGATGGTGGCGGCCACCCACGTCGGCAAAAATCAGTGGCGGGCGGGCACCCACGTCGACAAACAGCGACGAATTCCAGCGGTGAGCAGCGCACGACGTTGATGAAGACAGAGACGATTCCCTCGCTCCCGAGCGTCTCGGCTCGATTCCCTCCGTGCAGACGAAGAGGACGACGAGACAGAGATTTTGAGGGTTGGTTTGAGGGCACTGATCTGCGCCGGGGATTTTCGGCCTTCAAAACGACATTTTCTCAGCCCTCAAACTGGTTTTGAAGGTTGAGTTTTGAGGGCTCTGTTAGACATGCTCTTAGATCATTGTTGTACTAGCGTATCGTGCTACGGCTAGCATTCATTACTAGTTTTGGCCTCAGATTGAGAATAACCTATAGTTGGCAAGCTCATTTGGGAATTGGGACGACTGTGATCCAGCTAAAAAGCAAAGGAAACATCAAACATGGTCACCAATACAAGGTCTTGTCAAACCTCGGGAGCAAAGCACTAAGGCTCACACGGGAAGAGCGCAATCACTAGGTAAACCTATGTAGAACATACAATGGACTCAAGAACAGCTCCAACCCTTCTTCATGGCCGTGCGCCGCACCTAAAAGAAAGGCATAAATAGTATACATTTTGTGATATTTGTACAACACAATGACAAAATGACCTGAACTACAAGTTGTGTAGAAGATATGCATAACACTCCGTGTTCCCGTTGCCTATCATTCGTAACACATTTTTCCATTGTCTCTGCCAATGTGTTGGAGCAATAGTGTTGGCACTGAATTTACAATTCCTGTGAAGGTAACAACGAGGAAACTACTTGTATATGTAAGAGGTTGAACTCTAGTGTATATGTAAGAGGTTGAACCCTACTCATATTACAAGAGTTAGCGCGAGTGGTTGTGACATTTATCGCTACATGTTTGGTTGAAGGCTTGAATTTTTAGTGCCAATCATTTAATTGGCTCTAGTTATGGAACAAATACCCATTTCTCTTAAACTTCAGTTTTTTTTCCGAATCACTTGGACCTCCAGCCATCCATACTTGTTACCTCTTATGTAAAAAGAAGTCAAGGTTAAGCTAAATGTTTCCACTCCAAAAGAATACCTATTTTGATCATTCCGCGATGAACTATCAACCATTATCTCTACAACTCAACTCTTGTGAAAGAGGTATATCTATATCTCAGCAGACTCAATCATAAAGGTGCTATGCATATATAGCATCCCTCAAAAACTATGCATGTAGTTGATCTATTTACTCAAACCTATTACACACTAAATTTCCCAATAGATATATAACCATTTATCACATTAAGACTTTTCTGCCAAAAGATAATTCTCTCTTGTTGCTGGGATATGGCTTGTTCATTATCTTAATCATCTAACAGTGAGCAGCAATTGGTAATAATTTATATAGAATGCTCCAAAGTAGTTAATAATAATGTTTTGAAGAACGTGTTGTCAAGCATTTAAGCTGCCATGTCCAACTATATGCACCAAAGTAAGCATTTTATCACTATCTTTGGATTAAAGTTGAAGACCTTGTTCACATTGGTTTAAGAAGTTATGCCATCGGTGCTACTGAATAGTGTAGCAAGCGCATTGATGATTACATCAGTATTGATGTTCTGAATGTTGTTCGAAGAAGAACTCCAAAGGGTTTAGTATATAGTATATTGAACCTTATGACAAGGACATGTGCTTACTTGATTTTGATGTGCTTCTCAAAATAGTCTGAAGAAGAATTTGATTGACTCTAACATGTTGCGCCTTAGGTTTGTCAACCTAATTAAAGTTTAGTGCCTCCATTGTTCTTTCTGAGCAAAAATATTCATCAGCAGCCACTACAGGAATCAGCTGTTTTGCCGTCTGCGACGACAAACGGCAAAGGACCAGAAAGCGGACGGCAAACCTCTTTGCCGTCAGCCGCGGATGGCAAACCTGCCCGGCCCTGTAAACACGGGCAAAGAGCTGATTTGCCGTCTGCTTTTTGCCAGCGGATGGGAAAGACCCCTTTGCCGTCGGTCGTAGACGGCAAAGAAGGTGGACGGCCACTACAGCAGTGTCGTCCACTGGACCCCATCCATCTCTTTGCCGTCCGCTAGCTGACGGTGGACGGCAAAGAGCTGACTGATGGCAAATAGTATCTTTGCCAAATTCCCTGAATCTAGTACTGAGCATATATTGTAAAATCACATTAAATTCACCTAATGTGTGTTATAACACCATTTCAGTGTAATCTCTGCCCAAGGTAGGAGATAAACTCATGCACACAAGATAAAAGAAGAGCACACAAGAGTTTTGGCACCGCACAACTTGTGCCTTTTTTGACTCTCTTTCTCTTAAGCAAATGAATTTGTTACACGGCCTATTAGTAGTGCACGTACACAAGCCAGTCACACCACGACTAGCTCCACTAGCCGGTACAAACTGCCACTAGTAATCCCATGACTTGGCCACACGACTCGGCCGATCTCCCCACGTCTTGGAGATAAGGACTGATTACTAAGATCACTTCTAAGCCAATCTACCAACAAACTCTATCCATGCATGTACGTGTGATTCACTCCTTCTACTATCCAGGCTTGCAACTAACTAACTCTTGGATGCAGACTCACACGCATACTTGGTGCCATACATGCAGGGCCGACCCACAGATATATGGGGCCCAGGGGCAAGATAAGAACAAGGGGCCCTTCTTGACAAACAAAAGCTAAGTTGTTCTTCGGAAGCAAAGTAAATATAGAGTACATAGCATATATTGTTGATCTTGGACTCTAAGACTGAGAATACTACTATTTATCTATCATGATATTAATGAAACAATATAGCGCCAGAAAAGATCAATTTCCTAATTGTCAGTGGACACATCTTTCTTTTTGGCAAAACAAATAGCCTTGTCAAAACTGGTTGCAACATACTCCCTCCGTAAACTAATATAAGAGCGTTTAGAATACTAAAGTAGTGATCTAAACGCTCTTATATTAGTTTACAGAGGGAGTAAAACATTTGTGTTTCCATGAGAAATAAAACTATTGCCTGAACTTACATTTGTTTCTGGATCATCCCCGATCTACCATGCTCTTCACTCCAAAATTGTTTACTCAAAGAATAACTATCCTGCATAAGTCATAGTAAAGCAAAGCACGCTGAGTATTTCATGTTTATAAACTAACTATGATGTCAAAACATGTTACTACAGGGATCAAAAGCACCTGGAAACCGATTCATGTGGATGTTGTAGGTGGCTTATCCGTACACCATAGCAGTCAACACGAACAAAAAGACACGCCTGAATTGCCTAAATTTTCTCCCTTCTCCTAATCTCCTTCCTGAAGACTCTCTCACATTTGGATCCAATGAAAAGCAGAACAAGACACATGCAGATTTAATGGATGTACGATCTGGAATCGTCTTTGCCGGAACGCAGAGATATTTGTCAATCAATCTTTGAATTGAGGAACAAGATTAGAAAGAAAGAAGAACAAGAGAACATGCATGTACCATCTAGGTCTCTCCAAAGTCCAGTTGGGGAGCAAGCCAAGCGTTGAGAGAGGAAGGAGTGCTGGTTGGGGAATGAGTTCACGCCGTAGCTTTCCATTAAAGGCCGGCCGCGACGTTGGAAGCGAAGAGGCACGGGAGTGGCGGCGCCGTTCTTGGAGTGTGTGGTTTGGGTGAGCAGAGGAGTCGCTGGTCCTTGATTTCCTTTGTGCGGCTTGCCTGATGGGCTGTTCCTTGGGCCTTCTTTTTTTCCGTGTATTTTCATTGGGCTAAGGCAGATTATGATACTTACCACTACCTGGACTGGGGCCCCTGCCTCTCGGGGCCCCAGGGCGGGCGCCCCGTTTGCCCGGCCTATGGGCCGGGCCTGGTATCATACATGCACAACACCAAGCTGACACCTCTAAACACGACTAACAAGCTTTGCAATGTGTACATGTGACCACATTTATAAGTGTGCACATGCCGCAGCTTCATCTACATGCAAGACTCGGAAATGAAACATGATAAGAAACTAAACAACAATGGTTAACACCAACATTCAGGTCCTGTCAAACATACATTCTCAGGGATAGCATCAGGTTGTGTTGAACCATTATGGGCTTGCCCATTCTCACTTAAACCCATGTGGGCCAGGCCCATGGCCATGACCTAGAAGAGGACATGTCATGTTAAGTTGTGATCCAAATTCATATAAAGTATAAATGCTAACTTCTGGAGCAGAGGTCCGTCGCTAGGAGGCTTGGGACATAGCGGATAAGTTCATCGTACTATATATCTTTTGTAAGCCGCCACACGAGATAAGTTTGTTTTTCTAAATCCCCGAAGTTTGTAACCTCTCCCAGTATAGTGAAGTTTCGCTAGCTGGCGCCCGTCCGTGGTTTTTTTCTCTTCACATTGAAGAGGTTTTCCACGTTAAAATCTTGTGTCCCTTCTGTGTTGATTTGATCTTCGTCGTTTCTTTTGCCTGTCGTATCTCTAACATGCAAGCCGCCAACTAGGGTCTGAGACGTAGCCCCCCCCCCCCCCCCCGCAAACACACACATATACAGGAGACAGGAAAAGTTTGATCCCCCTCAACCCCTCTTGATACAACAGGTTGGCAATGAGTCTGGCCTTCTATGATGTTTTTCTAAACCTTTTGACAAATTGGGAGCGCGCAAATGCTAACACGAACACTACTATGATGGAGACAAAAATGTTTGATGGTCATCAACATCAAGAAAAAGGCTACGGCAAAACCTAGCGCAGCAATACCTTGGTCTGAAGTCCAATTGTTAGAGTACGTAATGGGCCTAATGGCCTGGGCTGGTGGTATAGCCCGTTAGTCTTAGGGTTAATTAAAGATATGGGTCGTCTGCTTAGGGGTCAAGTAAGCCTTGCTTGGGAGTCAAGTAAACCACTCTATATAAAGAGAGGAGATGTATCAATCTAATCAAGCAAGAATTAAGAAGGAAATCCCTTCCATCTTGTCCGGCCGTGGGCAAAAGGCCCCCGGCCGGCCCTCTCGCGCCCTCCCTCCAGCCCAGACCATTAGGCCCATTACGCACTCTAACACCAATGCCATACTAAGCATCTGAAAGACGACACTTAATCCTATTTTCTCCATTGCGTGGTAGTGGAATATCAGCATGCGAGGTAGGGATTTTGGCCTTTCAGATTTAGCACAATGTATAGGAGGACCCCCTCGTACCCCCTCGCGTCGCCTCCCTGGGCGACGCCAGGGGGCCAAAAAATCTAGCGCCGCCAGCCTCCCTCGGCCATCCTCCTGCCATCGCTGCCACCGGCGAGGTCCGCGGTGGCGGCGGGCCCGATGGCAAGGCGCTAGGGCGGGCGGATCTGCAGCGGGATACCTTTGAGGCGGCAGGGGCGTCTCTTGTGGTGCGCCCGTGGGCAGCAGGCAGGGCGGCGCCCCTAGCCTGTGCGGCGGCGGGCAGCGGTCCAGGACAGCGATGGGCTTTCCTTCGTGCATGGATGGTGGAAGCACTCCATGGATGAACCGGTGGATGGCTCTGCCTGAAGATGGGTCGCGGCGGCCGCGGATCTGGCGTCCCGTCCAGATCCACCGCGGCGTGGTCTTGGCCGGCCGGCGGTGCATGGAGGGACCGATGAGGGTATGGAGGATCTCTACCGGAGTACCAGTAGCGGCATACGTCTTCATGGCGAGACTCCGCGCGGTTCTAGCCAGCCACGAGATCAGGATGACACGGCTTCCGGTGAAAATCACGCCTGACTACGGTCTTGGCGGACGATGGCGGCGTCTCTGACGTCGTTTCCTTCTCGAGGCATCTGTAACACCCCGGATGTAATTTACCCTATTTGTATTCCAACTCTTACCATTTTCGGCACTAAGTTATGTTATTTCCTCGTTGTCGGGTTTTTTTGTCTCCGTGTGTTTTGTCTTTGTCATGCATCTCATATCATGCCATCTTGTGCATTGCATTTGCATACGTGTTCGTCTCATGCATTCGAGCATTTTCCCCGTTGTCCGTTTTGCATTCCAGCGCTCCTATGTCCTCCGGTGTCCCTTTCTACCTCTTTTCGTGTGCGTGTGTTAAACGTTTTCGGATTGGACCGATACTTGTCATGCGGCCTTGTTTTACAACCAGTAGACCGCCTGTCAAGTTTCGTACCATTTAGACTTTGTTTGATACTCCAACGGTTAACCGAGGGACCGAAAAGGACTCGTGTGTGTTGCAGCCCAATACCCTTCCAAAGTGTCCCAAAACCCACCTAAACCTCCTCCATCATCTAGAGCGTTCGACCATGATCGCGTGGCTGCAAACCATGCTCAATTTGGAGTCTCCTAGCTCCTCCTACCTCTATAAATAGGTCCCTCCACTAAAATCCCGGGTCTCCTCTCCCCCTAACCCTAAAATTCCCCGCGCCGCGCCGGACACGTCCGTTCCGGCCGGACAAAGCCGCCGTCGCCGCCCGCGGCGAATCAGCTCGCGCCACATGGCGACGCCGTCCGCCCCCACGCCGAAGCCCGCCGGGCCCGAGGCCAGCCCTCCTCGCCGCGCAACCGGGCCGCGCCCCCGCGCCCGACGCTGCCGCCTGTCTCCCTCGCGCGCCGCCCGAGCTCGCCGGCTCCGCCGCCTCTCCTTCTCCGGCCGCCGTTGAGCTGCCTGCCGCCTCGCCGCTGACGCCGCCTCGCCGCCGACGCCGTTCCTCCGCCGCCTCGCCGCCCATCGTCTCGCCGGCCGCCGCAGGGACTCGCCCGCGACCTTCCCGCACCGGATCTGGCGCTCCCTCCTTGACTCTGGCCACCGCGGCTCCATTTCCGGCGATCCTCGAGCTCCGCTGCTACAGTACCCCACGCCGGATCCAGATCTGAGATTTCCCCCTCGGTTGACTTTTTTGTCCCTAAACCCTAGCATTTTTGCATTCTTTGACATGTCATAACTCTGCAATCGTTGCTCCGATTTGTGCGTGTAGCAGATCAAAATGTTCGCCTCGACGAGTACATCATTTCATCTCATTGCACCATTTTCATTTGAGCTCATCTTGATGCCCGAAATGCTGTTGGAAGAGGGCTATGTGATGATAGTTTCAGATCTGTTTCAGCAAATGCACTTTTGTCATTTTTGCCATGATTAATGTGTGCATGCTATGATCCTGAGCTATACATGTGTTTTGAAGAATGCCATGCCATCTTTACAGGGGTGTATGCCATGTATTTTTGTGATCTTTGTGGTGACTAGCACAAGCATGCAAAGTAGCTTACTCAATGATGCTGATTTCAGGGACTTGAATTTCACTAAGTCCTTGCCCTGTCATTATTTTTATGCCATATGTTCATGTTGTTTCCTAGTGATCCGTGCCTCTTTTGAGCATGATCAGTAAGGATGTTTTGTAGATAATGTTGTGCTCTATCCATCCATGTCTTTGTTTGCAATTATGGAGCATCCTAGCTTGAGTCAATCGAGCTCTACTTTTGCTATAAAATGTTCCTGGCAGATTGATAACATGTTTTGCAATTTGCCAAGCTTGTTGTTGTTGATCTGTGCATGCTATGTTGTTGTTCTTGCCATGTATAGCTTCTATGCCATGCCTATTTGCTAGGTGTATGCTTAGATTGACATGCAATGCCTCGTAGTGAGTGCATCGAGCTCGTAAACATGCCTACTTGTTAATCTGTTTTGCATGCTCCAGTTTTTCACTAAGTATGAATCTGTTTATGTTTTTGCTATGTTCACATGCTTGCAATTGTATTTTCTGATCCCTTTTGGCTCATGGTCACTAAGGGACTTTTGTTATATGCTTAGAGTAGCTTCATGCCATGCCTTGCTTTGCCATGATATGTTCCTGTAGCATGTAGTTATAATGCTCTAAACATTGCTTCCTGATGATAAATTCCTGACATGCTGTTAATTTCACTAAGTCTGAAACCTGTTATCTTTTGCACTTTTGCCATGATTGTTTGAACCTGTTAATGAGTGAATTAGCCGTAGCTCAGTGTTCATCTTTTGTCAAGCATCATGAGTGGATCCCTGCCATATATTTTGTTGTCATGTTGGAGTGCTGTAGCATGTTGCTCTTGATGCATCTAGATGGTCTCGTGCTGATTGTCGCAGACCGGTGCCATATTTGTTTTGCTTGCCATTTCCAAACCGTGCATACGATTCCGGTGATCTTTATATCGATTTCAACCGAAATCAACTCAACTTTCCAGTGGCACTCTTGGATTTTCAAGTTGAGGCCAGGTACAATCATTCCTTTGCAAATCATGCGTATGCATCACATATCGCATCCCGCATATCATACCATGTTTGCACCATGTTGCTTGAGCATTGCACGTGGTTGATTGTGTTCCCTTTGTTTGTTGTTCTTGCTTGGGTAGAGCCGGGAGACGAGTACGTGAACGAGAAGCCCGCTGAGTACGCCTACGAGGATCAAGGCAACTCTGAGAACTTTGCAAGCAAGATGACCATACCCTCGAAATCACTTCTATCTTTGCTTGCTAGATGCTCGCTCTTTTGCTATGCCTATGCTACGATACCTACCACTTACTTATCATGCCTCCCACATTGCCATGTCAAACCTCTAACACACCTTGTCCTAGCAAACCGTTGTTTGGGTAGCTTACCGCTTTGCTCAGCCCCTCTTATAGCGTTGCTAGTTGCAGGTGAAGATTGGAGATCGTTCCTTGTTGGAACATGTTTATTGTTGGGATATCACAATATTATCTTGGTTATCTTAATACACATATATACTTGGTAACGGGTGGAAGGCTCGGCCTTTTGCCTAGTGTTTTGTTCCAATCTTGCCGCCCTAGTTTCCGTCATATCGGTGTTATGTTCCCGGATTTTGCATTCCTTACACGGTTGGGTTATAACGGGAACCCCTTGACACTTCGCCTTGAATAAAACTCCTCCATCATGCCCAACATTGGTTTTACCATTCGCCACCTAGCCTCTTTTTCCCTTGGGTTCCGCGGAATCAAGGGTCATCTTTATTTAAACCCCCGGGCCAGTGCTCATCTGAGTGTTGGTCCAACCTGTCAGCTGCCGGTGGCCACCAAGGGCAACTCTGGGCTGGCCTACCGGAACCTTGGACAATCCGGTGTGCCCTGAGAACGAGATATGTGCAGCTCCTATCGGGATTTGTCGGCACATTCGGGCGGCCTTGCTGGTTTAGTTTTACCATTGTCGAGATGTCTTGTAACCGGGATGCCGAGTCTGATCGGATTGTCTTGGGAGAAGGAATATCCTTCGTTGACCATGAGAGCTTGTGATGGGCTAAGTTGGGACTCCCCTGTAGGGATTTGAACTTCCGAAAGCCGTGCCCGCGGTTATGGGCATATGGGAATTTGTTAATGTCCGGTTGTAAATAACCTGAAACTTAACTTAATTAAAATGCACCAACCGCATGTGTAACTGCGATGGTCTCTTCTCGGCAGAGTCCGGGAAGTGAACACGGTGTTGGAGTAATGCTTGACGTAGGTTGTTTTAGGATCACTTCTTGATCATAGTTGTTCGACCGTGCTTTTGCCTCCTCTTCTCGCTCTCTTTTGCGAATATGTTAGCCACCATATATGCTAGTCGCTTGCTGCAGCTCCACATCATACCTTTACCTTTCCTATAAGCTTAAATAGTCTTGATCGCGAGGGTGTGAGATTGTTGAGTCCCCGTGACTCACAGGTTACTTCCAAAACCAGATGGGACCGATGATACCGCTCCAGATGATATGACCGAGCTCAAGTGGGAGTTCGATGAAGACTCCCGTTGTTACTACGTGTCTTTCCCAGATGATCAGTAGTGGTGCCCAGTTGGGGAGATCGGGGACTTTGTCGCATTTTGGGGGTTGATCTTTATTTTGGTTCCGTAGTCAGACCCTGAGTGTATTGGATGAATGTAATGACTTATTTATGTATTTGTGTGACGTGGCGAGTGTAAGCCAGCTATGTACCTTTCCTATTTATTTATGTACATGGGTTGTTTGCGAAGATTTCCTCACTTGCGACATTGCTTTCAATGCGGTTATGCCTCTAAGTCGTGCTTCGACACGTGAGAGATATAGCCGCATCGAGGGCGTTACAAGTTGGTAATCAGAGCCTTCCCCGACCTTAGGAGCCCCCTGCTTGATCGAATCGTTGGCGTTGTTGACTTTAGAAAATGTTTTGAGTCATTTAGGATTATATATATCAGAGAGTTAGGAATTCTTTTTACTCCTCAGTCCCTTCGTCGCTTTGGTGAGGTATCCTGACATAGAGTTTTGACTCTTCTCTTCTCAAATTTCACTAAAAAATTGTTTAGGATCACGCGGGTATCTTGGAATGGTTCTGATGGTTTTGTGACGAGAACATTGTTCTTGGTGCCTCCTGACATTTAGGGGTTGTGGCAGTGTCCCGGGGAGTTGAGCTCCGAGGTGTTGTCGTCACAATTTTGTCGTTGAGATTCTGGAATACCTGAGTTTCGCCGACATCGAAAATCTCTTTTATGCAGTTGTTGGTGAGATAACCTCGATGCCACCCAGTACTGGGGCGGGAGTTCGGGAGTATTGTCATAACTTGTATAACGGATGCTTTTTGAAGGTTGAGGTAAATGATTCCCGAAGTTTTTCTTGGTTATGTGTTGAAGGATGGATACAGCTGGATGTAGGATTTGCTAGCTTTGGGTGAGATATTATGCTTCCCCCGTATCCTCAACACCTGATTGCATAACCGGAAAGGTTCGGGAGTTTCATAGGTGGGAATTCATGTAGCTCCAGTTCTTCTTCCGCGGATATTTGGTTTGTGATTGGGTAATCCTCACCAAGTATTTGTTCATTTTCGTACCTTGTTGTTTTATTCTTCTACTTCTATCTAAGTGGCTTCTCAATTTATGGAAATGTGACCATTTCAATTGGAATTCATTCATTCATTTTGTTCGGATGTGAAGACTTTATGTTGCAATTTCTATCCGTTGAATTCAGCTTCAATATTTGTCTGTCAATATGCTAACGGATGTCACCCTCTTCAGGATGGCTCCTGCTAAGGGTCAGAATCAGAATCAGGATCCGCCACTACCACCTCCACCTCCGGAGGCATGGCAAGCTGTGATGGCCACTACCAATGCAAACACGCAACTGATCATGCAAATTCTGCAAGAGTGCAACCAAGGGAATCATAGCCATGGCAACAATCAGAATCAGTTTGCTACACTCAACTAGTTCCTTGCTAACCAGCCAAAGACCTTCAGCAACTGTGTCGAGGCCTCAGACGCTGATGATTGGCTCGTGGATATATGCAAGCATTTCGAGTGCAATAACGTTAGGCCTGAGGACTTTGTCAAGTTTGCCTCCTTCCAACTCAAAGACCAAGCTGCAGAATAGTTTCAGCAGTACAAAGATTCCAGAGGAGGCCGTGTGATTACATGGGATGAATTCCGTCAAGACTTCAAAGCTCATCACATTCCTCCGAGTGTTGTTGAAAGCAAGCGTGAGAAATTCCGCAACCTGAAGCAAGGCAGCTTGTCTGTTTACCAGTATAACATTCTGTTCCAGAGGCTCGCTCGTTTCGCCAAGCAAGACGTCCCCGACGAGAAGAGCATGATATATCAGTTCAGGGGTGGCCTCAGAGAAGATCTCCAACTAGCTCTCATCCTTTTTGAGTCGAAGAAGTACAATGAGTTTTACAATATGGCAATGAAGCAAGAGACTGCTCAACTCAAGTGCGATGCTTCCAAGAAGCGAGTCAAAGATGCAACTCCTTCTTCCTCAACTCAAGTGGCTAAGAAGCAAAAGTATTGGCTGCCTCCTCCTCCGTTCCGCTAGCCTTATCAGCAGAAGAGCAAAGGTGGCAATGGATCTTCCCACCCACCCAACCCTGGCTTTCAGAACAAGACTTCATCTCAAGCTCCAAGATCAAGTGCTCCATATCATTGTCCGCTCTCGGAGGTCACATGCAACAAGTGTCAGCAGAAGGGTCACTATGCCAACAAATGCTTCAATCAGAGGCGTCTTCCTCCTCCTCCTCCTGTGAGGTCTGCCAGCACCGCAGTGGTCAAGCATAACCCCAAGTTTGCCAAGGTCAACTTGATGAATGCAGCTCAGGCAGAGGACTCATCAGATGTCATCATGGGTAACCTTCCTGTTAACGATATTCCTGCAGAAGTTCTTTTTGACACTGGGGCATTGCATTGTTTCATCTCAAGACCTTTTGCATCTAAGCATGAATTGGCTCTCCAAGTTTTGCCTAGACCGATAGCAGTTGTCTCTCCGGATAAACGCATGAACGCTAACTCCATGGTTCCGGATGTTACTATCACGTTGGGCGACTACAAGTTTCTGTCTTCTTCTACGGTTCTTGGTGACTCAAATATTGATCTTATTCTCGGAATGGACTGGCTTTCTAAGCACAAGGCTCAGCTTGATTGTGCTGCCAGGCAGATTCAATTGACTCATTCGTCTGAGGATGTAATTGTCTTTGCCGCAAGGGATGATACCATTTGACTGTTTTCTCTCAATGAGAAGGGTGAGCTGGATGCCATTTCTCAGATTCCAGTCGTTTGCGAAAATCAAGACGTCTTTCCAGAAGAGCTTCCAGGAATGCCTCCGCACCGGCCAGTTGAATTCGTCATCAATCTTGAGCCTGGCACAGAACCTGTTTGCAAACGTCCTTACAAGCTTGGACCTAAAGAGTTGAAGGAGCTGAAGAAGCAACTCGATATTCAAGAGCGAATGGGTCTCATCCGACCAAGTTCTTCTCTATGGGGTTGTGGAGTTCTTTTTGTGAAGAAGAAGGATGGAATCGACCGACTCTGTGTCGACTACCGTCCATTGAACAAGAAGACTATAAAGAACAAGTACCCACTTCCCAACATCAACGAGCTGTTTGAACAACTCAAAGGTGCTCAAGTATTCTCCAAGCTTGATCTCCGTATGGGCTATCATCAGATTCGCATTCGTGAAGAAGATATCCCTAAGACTGCATTCAGAACAAGCTATGATTCATATGAATACACTGTCATGTCTTTCGGCCTCGTCAATGCTCCGCCAACATTCTCTCGCATGATGAATTTCATCTTCAACCCCTACACAAATGACTTCGTCTTGGTCTACCTCGATGACATTTTGGTCTTTTCCAAGAACAAGGAGGATCATGCCAAGCACTTGCGTTTGGTGCTGGATAAGCTCAGAGAACATCAATTCTATGCCAAGTTTTCAAAGTGTGAGTTTTGGCTCGATGAGGTTCTCTACCTTGGGCATATCATCTCTGCCAAGGGCATAGCGGTTAATCCTGAGAAGGTGTCTGCAATTGTGAATTGGGAACCACCTCAGAACGTGAAGCAACTCCGCAGCTTCCTTGGGCTTGCAAGCTATTCTCGAAGGTTCGTTGAGAACTTCTCAAAGATCGCGAAGCCTCTTTCCAACCTTCTCCGGAAGCACGTTAAGTATGTTTGGTCTCCTGAATGTGACATCGCTTTCAACACCCTGAAAGAGAAGTTAGTCACTGCTCCAGTTCTGACTCCTCCTGATGAATCCAAACCGTTTGAGGTCTTCTGTGATGCTTCCCTTCAAGGTCTTGGTGCAGTGTTGATGCAAGAGAAGAAAGTTGTGGCCTATACCTCTCGCCAGTTGAAGCCCAACGAAAAGAACTACCCCACTCATGACCTCGAGTTGGCGGCAGTTGTGCATGCTCTTTTAACTTGGAGACATCTCTTATCGGGAAGAAAAGTGGACATCTTCACTGATCATAAGAGTCTCAAGTACATCTTCACTCAGCCAAATCTCAACCTCAGGCAGACTCGTTGGGTCGAAATGATTCAAGAGTATAATCCGAGTATCGAATATACTCCAGGCGAGGCCAATGTAATTGCTGACGCATTGAGCAGGAAGGCTTACTGCAATAGTCTGATTCTCAAGCCTTACCAACCCGAGCTTTGTGAAGCTTTCCGCAAACTCAATCTGCAAGTTGTTCCTCAAGGATTTCTGGCCAACCTCCAAGTCTCTCCTACTTTGGAAGATCAGATTCGTGAGGCTCCACTTCTTGGTGCTATGGTGAAGAAGGTGAAGATTGGGATTGCCAATAGTCAACCCAAGTACAAGTGCTATCGCCTTGATGACAAGGATACTCTATTCTTTGAGGATCGCATTGTTGTGCCTAAAGGTGACCTTCGTAAAGTCATTATGAACGAGGCTCACAATTCACTCCTCTCTATCCACCCTTGAAGTACAAAGATGTACCATGACCTCAAGCAGTCGTATTGGTGTACTCGAATGAAGCGCGAGATTGCTCAGTTCGTGAATGAATGTGATGTCTGCAGAAGAGTGAAGGCAGAACACTAACGACCAGCTGGTCTCCTCCAACCTCTTGCCATTCCAGAATGGAAGTTTGACCACATTGAGATGGACTTCGTGACTGGATTTCCTAAGTCCAAGCGTGGCAATGATGCTATCTTTGTTGTCATCGACAAACTCACTAAAGTGGCTCATTTTCTTCCTATCAAAGAATCTATCATAGCAGCTCAATTGGCAGAGCTATATACCTCCCGGATTGTCTCCCTACACGGCATTCCGCAGTTGATTTCTTTAGATCGTGGCAGCATCTTCACCTTGAAGTTTTGGGATTCTTTTCAGAAGGCCATGTGCACCAACATCCATTTCAGCACAGCTTTTCATCCTCAAACTAATGGCCAAGTCGAGCGAGTAAATCAGATTCTTGAAGATATGCTCAGGGCTTGCGTCATCTCTTTCGGTATGAAGTGGGAAGATTGTCTTCCATATGCCGATTTCTCCTAGAACAACAGCTTCCAAGCGAGTTCGGGCAAGGCCCCATTTAAAATTCTCTATGGAAGAAAGTGCCGTACTCCTCTTAACTGGTCAGAGACTGGTGAACGTCAACTTCTTGGCAATGACTTGATCACAGAGGCAGAACAAATGTGCAAAGTCATTCGTGATAATCTCAAAGCCGCGCAATCGCGCCAGAAGAGTTACTATGATAGTAAGCATCGTGACTTGGCTTTCAAGATCGGAGACCATGTCTACCTCCGCGTCTCTCCAATGAAAGGTACTCGTCGCTTCGGTATCAAAGGGAAGCTTGCCCCTAGATACGTGGGTCCTTTCAAGATCGTCAGCAAGAGAGGCGATCTTGCCTATCAACTTGAGCTTCCCTCCAACTTTGCAAACGTGCACGACGTGTTTCACGTGTCTCAACTCCGCAAGTGCTTCAAGACTCCCGACCGCACCGTCAACTTTGAAGACATTGATCTCCAAGAAGACATGTCTTATCATGAGCACCTAGTTGCTATTCTTGAAGAAACTAAGCGCAAGACTGGCAACAAGTCTATCAAATTCCTGAAAGTCAAGTGGTCACATCATTCCGACCGTGAAGCCACCTGGGAACGCGAGGATCACCTCCTTCTGAGTACCCAGAGTTTTTCCAGTCCTAGATCTCGGGACGAGATGCTTTCGTAGTGGTGGAGTGTTGTAGCACCCCGGATGTAATTTACCTTATTTGTATTCCAACTCTTGCCATTTTCGGCACTAAGTTATGTTATTTCCTCGTTGTCGGGTTTTTTTGTCTCCGTGTGTTTTGTATTTGTCATGCATCTCATATAATGCCATCTTGTGCATTGCATTTGCATACGTGTTCGTCTCATGCATTCGAGCATTTTTCCCGTTGTCCGTTTTGCATTCCGGCGCTCCTATATCCTCCGGTGTCCCTTTCTACCTCTTTTCGTGTGCGGGTGTTGAATGTTTTCGGATTGGACCGATACATGTCATGCGGCCTTGGTTTACTACCGGTAGACCGCCTGTCAAGTTTCGTACCATTTGGACTTCGTTTGATACTCCAACGGTTAACCGAGGGATCGAAAAGGACTCGTGTGTGTTGGAGCCCAACACCCTTCCAAAGTGGCCCAAAACCCACCTAAACCTCCTCCATCATCTAGAGCGTTCGATCATGATCACTTGGCCGCAAACCGTGCTCAATTTGGAGTCTCCTAGCTCCTCCTACCTCTATAAATAGGCCCCTCCACTAAAATCCCGGGTCTCCTCTCCCCCTAACCCTAAAATTCCCCGCGCCGCGCTGGACACGTCCGTTCCGGCCGGACAAAGCCGCCGCCGCCCGCGGCGAATCAGCTCGCGCCACGTGACGATGCCGGCCGCCCCCGCACCGAAGCCCGCCGGGCCCGAGGCCGGCCCTCTTCACCGCGCAACCGGGCGCGCCCCCGCGCCCGACGCCGCCGCCTGCCTCCCTCGCGCGCCTCCCGAGCTCGCCGGCTCCGCCGCCTCTCCTTCGCCGGCCGCCGTCGAGCTGCCCGCTGCCTCGCCGCTGACGCCGCCTCGCCGCCGACGTCGTTCCTCCGCCGCCTTGCCGTGCCTCGCCGCCCATCGTCTCGCCGGCCGCTGCAGGGACTCGCCGGCGACTTCCCTGCACCGGATCCCGCGCTCCCTCCTCGCTCCGGCAACCGTGGCTCCATTTCCAGCGATCCTCGACGTCCGCTACTACAGTACCCCGCGCCGGATCCAGATCTGAGATTTCCCCCTCGGTTGAATTTTTCATCCCTAAACCCTAGCATTTTTGCATTCTTTGACATGTCATAACTCTGCAACTGTTGCTCCGATTCGTGCGTGTAGCAGATCAAAATGTTCGTTTCGACGAGTACATCATTTCATCTCATTGCACCAGTCTCATTGCACCATTTTCATTTGAGCTCATCTTGATGCCCGAAATGCTGTTGGAACAAGGCTATGTGATGATAGTTTCAGATCTGTTTCAGCAAATGCACTTTTGTCATTTTTGCCATGATTAAGGTGTGCATGCTATGATCCGGAGCTCTACATGTGTTTTGAAAAATGTCATGCCATCTTTACAGGGGTGTATGCCATGTATTTTTGTGATCTTTGTGGTGACTAGCACAAGCATGCAAAGTAGCTTACTCAATGATGCTGATTCCAGGGACTTAGAATTTCACCAAGTCCTTGACCTGTCATTATTTTTATGCCATATGTTCATGTTGTTTCCTAGTGATCTGTGCCTCTTTTGAGCATGATCAGTAAGGATGTTTTGTAGATAATGTTGTGCTCTATCCATCCATGTCTTTGTTTGCAATTATGGAACACCCTAGCTTAAGTCAATCGAGCTCTACTTTTGCTATAAAATGTTCCTGGCAGATTGTTAACATGTTTTGCAATTTATAGCTTCTATGTCATGTGTATCCGTGCATGCTATGTTGTTGTTCTTGCCATGTATAGCTTCTATGCCATGTATATTTGCTGGGTGTATGCTTAGATTGACATGCAATGCCTCGTAGTGAGTGCATCGAGCTCGTAAACATGCCTACTTGTTAATCTGTTTTGCATGCTCTAGTTTTTCACTAAGTCTGAATCTGTTTATATATTTGCTATGTTCACATGCTTGCAATTGTATTTTCTGATCCCTTTTGGCTGATGGTCACTAAGGGACTTTGGTTATATGCTTAGATTAGCTTCATGCCATGCCTTGCTTTGCCATGATATGTTCCTGTAGCATGTAATTATCATGCTCTAAACATTGCTTCCTGATGATAAATTCCTGACATGATGTTAATTTCACTAAGTCTGAAACCTGTTATCTTTTGCACTTTTGCCATGCTTGTTTGAATCTGTTAATGAGTTAATTAGCCGTAGCTCAGTGTTCATCTTTTGTCAAGCATCATGAGTGTATCCCTGCCATGTATTTTGTTGTGATGTTGGAGTGATGTAGCATGTTGCTCTTGATGCATTTAGATGGTCTCGTGCTGATTATCGCAGACCGGTGCCATATTTGTTTTGCTTGTCATTTCCAAACCGTGCATCCGATTCCGGTGATCTTTATATCGGTTTCGACCAAAATCAACTCACCTTTCGAGTGACACTCTTGGATTTCCAAGTTGAGGCCAGGTTCAATCATTCCCTTGCAAATCATGCATATGCATCACATATTGCATCCCGCATATCATACCAGATTTGCATCATGTTGCTTGAGCATTGCACGTGGTTGATTGTGTTCCACTTGCTTGTTGTTCTTGCTTGGGTAGAGCCAGGAGACGAGTACGTGAACGAGGAGCCCGTTGAGTACGCCTACGAGGATCAAGGCAACTCTGAGAACTTTGCACGCAAGATGACCATACCCTCGAATCACTTCTATCTTTGCTTGCTAGATGCTCGCTCTTTTGCTATGCCTATGCTATGATACGTACCACTTGCTTATCATGCCTCCCACATTGCCATGTCAAACCTCTAACCCACCTTATCCTAGCAAACCGTTGTTTGGCTATGTTACCGCTTTGCTCAACCCCTCTTATAGCATTGCTAGTTGCAGGTGAAGATTGGAGATCATTCCTTGTTGGAACATGTTTATTGTTGGGATATCACAATATTATCTTGTTTATCTTAATGCACCTATATACTTGGTAAAGGGTGGAAGGCTCGGCCTTTTGCCTGGTATTTTGTTTCACTCTTGCCGCCCTTGTTTCCGTCATATCGGTGTTATGTTCCCGGATTTTGCGTTCCTTACACAGTTGGGTTATAATGGGAACCCCTTGACACTTCGCCTTGAATAAAACTCCTCCAGCATGGCCCAACATTGGTTTTACCATTCGTCACATAGCCTCTTTTTCCCTTGGGTTCCGCGGACTCAAGGGTCATCTTTATTTAAATCCCTGGGCCAGTGCTCCTCTGAGTGTTGGTCCAACCTGTCAGCTGCCGGTGGCCACCAGGGGCAACTCTGGGCTGGCCTACCGGAACCTTGGACAATCCGGTGTGCCCTGAGAACGAGATAAGTGCAGCTCCTATCGGGATTTGTCGGCACATGCAGGCGGCTTTGCTGGTTTAGTTTTACCATTGTTGAGATGTCTTGTAACTGGGATGCCGAGTCTGATCGGATTGTCTTGGGAGAAGGAATATCCTTCGTTGACCGTGAGAGCTTGTGATCGGATTGCCTGCAGGGATTTGAACTTTCGAAAGCCGTGCCCGTGGTTATGGGCATATGGGAATTTGTTAATGTCCAGTTGTAGATAACCTGAAACTTAACTTAATTAAAATGCCCCAACCGCATGTGTAACCGTGATGGTCTCTTCTCGGCGGAGTCCGGGAAGTGAACACGGTGTTGGAGTAATGCTTGACGTAGGTTGTTCTAGGATCACTTCTTGATCATAGTTGTTCGACCGTGCTTTTGTCTCCTCTTCTCGCTCTCTTTTGCGAATATGTTAGCCACCATATATGCTAGTCGCTTGCTGCAGCTCCATATCATACCTTTACCTTTCTTATAAGCTTAAATAGTCTTGATCGCGAGGGTGTGAGATTGCTGAGTCCCCGTGACTCACAGATTACTTCCAAAACCAGATGCAGGGGCCGATGATACCGCTCCAGATGATATGACCGAGCTCAAGTGGGAGTTCGATGAAGACTCTCGTCGTTACTACGTGTCTTTCCCAGATGATCAGTAGTGGTGCCCAGTTGGGGCGATCGGGGACTTTGTCGTATTTGGGGGTTAATCTTTATTTTGGTTCCGTAGTCGGACCCTGAGTGTATTGGATGAATGTAATGACTTATTTATGTATTTGTGTGATGTGGCGAGTGTAAGCCAAGTATGTACCTTTCCCCCTTTATTTATGTACATGGGTTGTTTGCGAAGATTACCTCACTTGCGACATTGCTTTCAATGCGGTTATGCCTCTAAGTCATGCTTCGACACGTGGGATATATAGCCGCATCGAGGGTGTTACATCATCGTTGTTGCCTGTCACGTCAACCTGATCGGGAGGTTCCGGGGGAAACCCTAGATCCGGGTCTACCGGATCAGACGATGACGACGTTTTGATGTCGTTCTCCCTCCTGGGGGCATCGTTTTGGACCAAGTGCTGACTGGAGGGGACAAGAGGAGGAGCGGTGCTTCATCTTGTCCATCGATGACGGCGGATCTCGGCGGTGTGGCGCAGTGGAGACTCGGCGCCTGATGAACGGAGATGGGCTCGTGCAGGAGGGTGACGCTGCCTGGCGTCATGGTGGCGTCGGCGGCAGCTAGACTGGGCAAGGTTGATGCAGCAGTACAGCTCTGAAGATGGTTCAGTGGTAGGTGGTTGCGGCGACCTCATACCCGGCAGACGTTCTGGTTGAGGAGCACGCCGGACTGGTGGGTGCCCATACCCGACAGCGTACTGGTTGGGACCCCAAGTCTTAGATGTTAGGTTTGGATGCGAGGTCTGTTTGGTATTAGGCCCAGACTTTCAGCGCCCCTTCATCAACTGGATAGGAATAGCGACAGATGTTGCTTAGTCGGTGGCTTTAGTCTTACTGTTGTATGACTTTGTAAGGTCTTGTGTCAATAATTAATAAAATGGCCGTATGCATCGTCCAGATGCAGAGGCTGGGGGTCATCCTTTTTTTTAAAGCACAATGTATAAGATGCCGGGTACTACATATTAACACAAGTAGAAAAAGGCCTTCAGTCCCGGTTCATAAGGGCCTTTAGTCCCGGTTCAATCCAGAACCGGGACTAAAGGGCGCCGCCACGTGGAGCTCCACCTTTAGTCCCGGTTGGTAACACCAACCGGGACTAAAGGAAATTTTATGATTTTTTTTGATTTTTTTTGATTTTTTTTTATTTTCAAATTTCTGAATTATTTTAACCTCTAGTCTGTGATCACCACCCCTCATCACTTCTCAATTTATCCTCTAATCACCCCTCATCATTACAAATCATCTAACTTTCCGAACGGTCACCCATTCTCTCACTCCCCAAGCCTGAGCACGCTTAACTTCCGGGTTCTATTCTCCCTCGCTCCAAGTCTGCACTTGTTGTTTTCCTGACAATACTAAGATGTCAATCCTATTAACCTTCAGGAATTTTGCTTGAGCATGAAGTGACACATTTCATAGTTTTATTTTGAAACTATTGTTTTAAAAAACAATAATTATTTAGTAACACTAATATTTCTTGAATAATTAGTTTGACCATTGTTTGACCACAGTTTGACCAGATTTGACCAAAATTGAAATAACAGAAATAATTATTTAGTAACACTAATATTCTAGAATAATTAGTTTGACCATTGTTTGACCACAGTTTGCCCACTGTTTGAATTTTTTTCGATTTTTTCACTCTAGATTTTAAAATCCCCGTAACTTTTTTCTATTAGGTTTTTGAGGATTTTGGGTTGCCCCTGTTAAATTCGGATGTAACTTTTCGAGTAGATGATTTTTCATATAAAAAACTTTTTCATCCGAGTTAGTATGCAAAAGTTATGCCCATTTTTACAAATTTCAGAAAGATTTTGCAAATAAAGTCAAAATTCACATTTGCAAATTTTCCCAACAACTAGACCACATATCACATGGGAAACTTATTTTCTTTTATTTTTTTGACATTTCCATCATTTTCTTTTATTTTTTTAAACTGAAAAGGCGATCCACCGGGGGGGGTAGAGTTTGAAAATGGGACCTTTAGTACCGGTTCGTGGCACGAACTGGGACTAAAGGTCTCAACCCCATTAGTCCTGGTTCGTGCCTCAAACCGGGACTAAAGGTCTAATCTTTAGTCCCGGTTTGAGGCACGAACCGGGACCAATGGTTGTGGGCCAGGAGCGAGGCCCATTGGTCCCGGTTCATCGCACCAACCGGGACCAATGGCCCACGTGGCCCGGTCGGCCCCCTGGGCTCACGAATCAGGACCAATGTCCCAATTGGTCCCGATTCTGGACTGAACCGGGACTAATGGGCTGACCCGGCCTGGACCAAAGCCCTGTTTTCTACTAGTGTAACCTACCAGATCCACCAAGATAAGTGTGCATTTATTTTACCATATGATCACTAAAATATTGTACTCGGTTGACTGATTATGTTCATGTAAGTCAGATTCTTGTCTTGTTTGTACGAGAACATTTTAGAAGTATTTATTTGTCCAAACGTTGCACTATCATTTTCCTACCTATAACAGCTAGCACTAACCTGCACTGTTCGCTGATTTTTGACTAGCCAAAACCTTCCACCCATAGGTAGAACAGGTTCGGCCCAAGTGTTCCAATGCTCCATGTTTCCCTTAATATGAAATAAGGTGAGCAAACAGTAATGGTGTCGGAGATGACAAGGTAGGTAGAAAAGGCTCGGCCCAAGTGTTCCAATGCTCCATGTTTCCCTTACTACGAATTAAGGTGAGCAAATAGTAATGGCGGACGTGTCACAACTTGCACATGGTGTCAGAAATCATTCAAATCTGACATGGATGACTATCATGGTCATTTGAAGACTACCATGGCCATTCAAATCTGTTTGAAAAAGTTTGGGTCATTTAAAGAATGTCTAAAACTAGACCATGTTTAAGGGAGGGTGTTCGGGTTGGCCAAAAGGCTTTGCCTGAATATTTTTCCACCTCCTTCTATGATCAAATCAAGACATCATGCCAAGTTGTTTAAGTTTTTGATAATTCTTGCATTTTCTGGAGTTTTCTCGGTGAAAACTGGCCGATAAATGGCCGGACGTGACACAACTCGGATATGGTGTGGGAAATTCGTGCAAACCTTACATAGATGCCTACCATGGGCATACCCACCTACTAGAAAAAGTTAGGGGCATTTCATACATGTCCAAAAATAGATCATGTTCAACAGAGGGTGTTTGGGTAGGCGAGAGGATCAATTTGAGAGTATGTTTCTTCAGCATCCACCAAACTGACCCCAATTTTTTTCATGATCTTATATGACCAATTAAAGGCACCATACCAAGTTGTTTTGGTTTTCGACAAATTTGGCTTTTTCTGGAGTTTTCTCAGTTTAAAAAGGCTGATAAAATGGCCGGACATGTTGCAACTTCCATAAGATGCGCATGCTCACCCGCCTGCAGAAGTTGGGGTCATTTAAAAGGTGTCCACAAAAACACCATGTTCAATGATGATTGTTCGGGTAAGTTTAGAAGGGTATGTCTGAGAGCATGTTGTTTTTCAACATTCTTGAAATGGCCCTAATTTTTTGTAGGCTTTTTATGACCAATTCAAGGCACCATGCCAAGTTGATTTGGTTTTCGACAAATTCTACATTTTCTGGAGTTTCTCAGTAAAAGAAGACTGATAAAATGGATGGACATGTCGTAACTTGCATACGGTGTCGGAAATTATTCAAACCTGAAATGGTTGCCTACCATGGGCATGCCTATCCGGGTGCAACCTCTGTTGCACACGGTCCTTGTTAGGCATTCATGTCAGGTTTGAGCGATCTCTGACGCTGTATGTAAGTTGCGACACGATCGAACATGGTGCTCCTTTGGCCTAACAAACATCCTACATTGAACATGGTGTTTTGTTTGGACATTCTTGAAATGATCCCAACTTTTGCCAACCGGTGGAATGCCCTTCATAGGCATCCATTTTAGGTATGAAGGAAAAATGTATTAAAAATAATAATTTGGACAGGTACTTAAAATTGTTATTTGATTTTTTAACATAACTAATAAATACAAATGGATAAAATTAAAAATAGTAAGTGTTTTTAAGCATTCAATACATATTTTACATAAAAAAGAATTTAAAATCAGGTGACGACATCCCTACCATCGGTGCATGTTGGGCTGAAGAGCTCGCGGAATTAAAAAAAATCATCAATTTGTTTTACAAAATATTTATGGATTTGAAAAGTTTCACAAAATTTTAAAAAAAGTTCACTAAGAAAAGTTGCAAAAAAGAGCGTTGTCGGTTTTGTGAATGGAGGGAGTAATTGACAACAATGATTGACACGATGCTTTCTTAACCGTCTAACCTGCCATGTCGAAGTTTATACACCAAAGTAAGCATTTTCTCAGTATCTTCGTATTGCCTTCTGCGAAACATCATTCCCTACCCTACCATGTCGAAGTATATACACCAAAGTAAGCATTTTCTCAATATCTTCGTATTACATTATGCAAAACATCGCTCTCCCACCCAGGGGAAAAATGAAGACCTTGTTCGCATTGATTAGGTAGTTATGCCATCGGTGTTGCTGAAGATTGTAGCAAGCGCCTTGGTGATTACGTCATTATGGATGTTTCGAATGCTATTGAAAGAACACCTCCGAAAGGTTCGGTTCAAGTGAGAAAACAGTAATATTTTTGGATATGACAAGGTACAAGAAAAAGGGCAGGTGTTCCTCAAGTTCTCTCTCTTGTGAAATGATGAGTTGGAGTCGTCAGTTATGTCTGAGCACGAATCATAGGAGTTGTAAAATCAACATTAATTTCATCGAAGATGACAAGCTATAATTATTATGAACAGGTGCTCTGCAACTGGATTGTAATGCTGCTATTGATTGAGTAGAATTGGAACGCTATTGTGTTAGCAAGTTATGCTAGGGTTCACTTTCATTCTTTGTTTCGTCCTTGGATTGAGAATAAGCTAGATTTTTTTTTCATCTTGAGAATATTAAGAATAATCCATCCCTAGTTGCCAAGCTTATTTGGGATGATAATAATCCGACTGAAAAACAAAACAACCAATACAAACTACTATCAGATCGCGGAGTTAACAATTGAGGATCACTCGGAATGAGGAACGCCTAAGTACAACTTGACTATTCTCTCAAGGTCTGCTCCAAAAAAAAAACCATTCCTAACAGTAACACTATGATATTTGGACAACAATGATGGTTTGATATGAACTACGAGCTATGTAGAAGATATGCATACCAGTTTGCGCAAATAGCATCCATGTAAGATAATGTTGTCGGTGTTTCCGTTGCCTATCATTCCTAACTCTCTTTACCATTTTCCTTGTCAATGCTCTCAAGCAATAGTGTTAGCCATTATACAGCTAGGCCGGGGGTTTCGACCTCCTTTTCATTTTTTTTTTTGCTTAAACAGCTCGTGAAAGAGACTACCTTTCAATTCAAATCTACAGTTGCCAAGCAAAGCTACATTGTTCTGCATCCCCCGAGTCCCAAGCCATTGAAATGTCTACAGGACAGCAGCTAAGTTAAAGCTCAGGTGCCCAAAGACTTCAGACGTGGTTTTATCGCGTTCTTCACGCAGGAATAGATGGAAGGAAATTGAGTTTTAAAAGACAAGAAAAACGTCGCTCATTCTTCAAATGTTTCTTTTTTCTCATCAATAAGTGCAATTTTATTTTTTCTGCTTTGTGTTTGCCGTTTCTGCATTGCAGGCAGGGATGCAAGCGGGGCGAGCTAGCTAACGATACCATAGGACAAATGTAATTTTTGGAAAATGATGAACATATTATGAACTAATTGATGAGTTTCGCCGGACAAAACCCCTAGCTGCATGATAGAAGTGGGGGATTCCCCGAAAGGACAGGAACGACAACCCATACACACACAAGCGTGCCTAATGGCCCGCAGCAGTTCGACCTGCGCAGGCAACTCTAGTGAACTCCATTATTCCTAATGTCCTAGTCATGGCCGGCCCTAAACAAGATGCCGCCGCCACGTGGAGTTGGTTCGCTTGCTTGTCGCCGTGGACCGCCATGCTGTACAGACCGATAGGACATGACATACTCCATTGACGACCGTTTGTCGACCACTGCTTTGCAAAATGCTGGCAAAAAATTATCCATCGACGACCGTTTGTCGTTGCATCCAACTTACAATGTAATACATGGTCGCCAATGCAAACTACTATCAGCCCTCACGAGTTAAGCAGTCGAGATCACGTGAAAAGAGGGATGCCATTAAGTCAGTCTAAGACTACCCACAGTGCGAGTAATATAAATAGTAACATCATACATATCTAGATAGAATAGATAATGTGCCAAGCAATAAATGAAGAAAGAGGCATGTAGTAACATAGCTAGTTACTACTAGTATGAGTAACATCACATATATCAAGGCAAGATGAGTCTATAGCCTAATAAATAAAGTGTTGCATGTTACCACACATATGTTACTCCCTATTGTAGAGGTAATAACATAGAGTAGTAACATGGGCTTGTTACTACTCTATGTTACTACCCATTGAGAACATGCAGCTGACTAGGTCTGAACCTCCCACGTGGCAGTGCTATGTAGAAAATCTGCATATCACTTTGCGCAAACTGCATCCATGGAAGATAATGTTGTCTGTGTTCCCGATGCCTATCATTCTTAACACCTTCGCTATTCTTCTATCAATGCGCTCGAGCAATAGTGTTTGGGCATACATGTAGAGTTCTAGATAGGAATGGAGCAACCAAGAGACTAATTATATAACAACTAGTCGAGGACAATAAAAGGGTGTATGTAAGCCATTGAACTCTATTCATATTCCAAGGGTTGGTGCGGACAATTATGAAATTTATTATATGCATATATATTTGTGTAATGCTTCGCGTAAACGTACACCCTTCGATTACATTTGCAGTATGGGCTGCTATAGATGGGCCAGCCCAATGCTCATGGAGCACGAAGGATAAAGCACAAGGGAGACAAGGGAGCAACTATCTAAAAAAAACTAGCGGGTACCCCTTCGGGGTAAACCGACTTATCGCTCTCAGAAGCCTCTCTAGGAACCACATGGTGAGCCCAGCATTGTCGTGTTGTACACTGGGTGCACTCTTAGGATCTCATTTTGTATTTCTGCACGTGTTTTGGGGTTTTTCTTGGGGGAGGGGGGGGGGGGGGGTTAGTTTTCTTTAGCTTTTCGGCCCTTTCTTAGTTTTCCCTAGGTTTTGGCTGAAAACAGTGCTTTTTCGCAAGAAGCATAGTCCGTGCTTGCTGAAAAGGAAAAAAGCACAGCCTGCGCTTCCACGAGAGAAGCACAACCGTGCTTTCAAAGAGAAGCACAGTTGTGCTTTCTCTAAAAAAGATAAAAACACACAACATGCCCTTTCACAAGAAACACACCTACGGTTCCCGAAAATAGAAAACCACTCTCTATCCTTTCTAAAAAGGAAAAGCACAACTGTGCTTCCTAAAATAAAAGTGAAAAAGTACAACTATGCATTCGGTTCCATTTTTTTCTTCTGATTTTCAGTTTCTTTTTCAGTTTTAGATTATTTTTTTCGTTTTTGCTTTCTCTATTTTGTTGTTTCTGGGAAAAAAATCATTGAAACCTATTAGCATGGGTTCTAATTTTGAAGATACTTGAAAAATCCAAAGGTGAAAATGGTTTGTGTTTGGATGCACGGTTCAAGAGATGAACCGTTTTGAGAAAAGAACAAATCTATGAACAAGGGAAAACTCATAGGTCGCGACAAGTGGCGCACAAGCAATGCAACACTTGTCATCAGTAGAGAAGATGAGAGTGACGTTTGGAAGGGGTACCCCTTAATTAGTGTTTTCAGGGAGACATCACGAGAGGGCATGAAAGATGAATTGAAGAAACTTTCTCGTCGCTGCTGCTTGTTCCTTCCTCCCGATCATGTCTTCTTCTTTGGGTTGGTTGTTCTCCACAAGGAACCGTTGTATTCTCTGCACACGTCCTATGAGCGTCGCAGCAACAGGTGATGACAGTTTGGTCGAACACTTGAATTTTTAGTGCCAATATAAGTGAGTTGGCTCTAGTTATAGCAAATGTTTGTTTTCTCTTGAACCTTGCTTTTTGTTTGAGCCATCGGATCTTCATCCATTCATACTTGTTACCTCTTCAGTCAAGAGCAATTGAAGGATAAGCCAAATGTTGTCACTCCCGGAAGGAACCTAACTTTTCTTGGTAACTCTGCAATGAACTGTCACCTATCAGTATGGCAACAACCCAACTCTCGGGGAAGAGATTCTTTTAAGCATCTTAGTAGATATATACCTGATATTGGCTCAAATCTATTACTGAACATCCCGAGGTTAACCAGTAATCACATTTTAAAAATCTGCCATAAGGTAGCTCCATCATGTTGCTGGTCATACGTTGTTTGCTCTCTGGTAGTGACTCCATTGTCTGCAAAACAAGTGTCTTCTTGTGACCACCATGGCCACTGCTGCATTACTCGGGGTACAACAAAGTTAGTTTGTGCAGCTCTGAAACAACAACATTCCATTCCTTAAACAGCCCATAAAGGAGATCACCATTCAGTTCAAATCTAGAATCGCTAAGGACAGTAGCAAAGTTAAAGCAGTTTGGGGGAAGGGAGGAGATGCTCTAAACTACTTCCCCCTTCCCATAATGTAAGACATTTTTGACACTATATCACATTCTGGAATCTCTACTGGCCCAACAAAGCGCCTGAAGGTCAGGCAAATTATGCGGTGTGGTGGTGTGGTGTTGCGTGAAGCGTCTTTTGTGCTCCTTCGAGAACAGGGGAGGTATTTCTTCGTCGACATTCCCATGCAGTGTTTAGTGTATTTGGTGGTTGCGTTTGCTCGTCCTCTTCTGCCTCTTTGACGGCCGATGGGTCTTGTTTCATCTGTATCAGGTCTTGTATCAGTAGCCCCCCTAGTTCCTCAGAAAACGAAGATAATGTTTCCCGTGTTCCCAATGCCTATCGTTCCTAACACTCTTTGCCATTTTTCCGTCAATGTGCTTGAGCAATAGTGTTTGAAGCATATACAATTACAATTCTTGAGAAGGTATAGCAACGAAAATAATTATATAAGAACTAGGACATGGTATAAAACAATAAATGTAAGAGGTTGAAATCCATATTTCAAGAGAACAGCGTGGGCAGTTATATCTCCATGTCTGGTTGAAGCCTTGAGCATCAATCATTCAATTGGCTCTAGTTATAGCATAAATGTCCTTTCTTATTATTAGTTCTCTACCCAGCCACCGCCACACGCTCATACCGCCTCCATGCATGCATAACCCGTCCATCGGCCGACCTCCAACGATCGCCGCTCCTCCGACGAGTTCTTTCCTTTCTTCCTCCCTTCTCTCTTCCATCGGCAGAGGGAGGGCCGAGCTCGTTTGCATCCATGGCCATGGCGACACTGCAGTGGGGAGGTGACGAAGGTGAGCGGGGAGCTGGGTGGCGTGGAGGATCGGAGTGGGGCGTGCAGCAGTCGGGCGTGGTTGCGGCTGGAGTCATCGACGATTTTATGAGAGAGAGAGAGAGAGAGAGAGATAATAAAGTGGCAGATGACTGGATGCTGACTAGGATGTTGACTGGTCAAAACCAGTCAAAATAGCCAAAAACTATCCCAGGGTTGTTTCTTCTCCGGTTTTGAAAGTTGGGGGTTGTAAACTAGACGATTTCGTAGTTTAGGCTTTATTTGAGACTTTGGTGGTAGTTTAAGGTTATAATATAGACTTCTTTCTTTAGATATTGCCCCTATTGCACATCAAAAAGTGTTGACCGTTTGCAATAGTAGTGTCAAATGATTGACCGAGGGTCCCATTCATCAGGGCAATGTGGCATAGGGTACCGACTAGGCGAGACAGACGTTAGACCATTTGACTCAACTGTTAGGCTGACACAGGGCCCACCGATCAGCACCTTGCACGCTCCGCAGACACCATCGCCGGTGACTCGGTATGAGCGCCTGCTAGCACCAGTGTCGCCACCGACGACCACTCCCTCATTTCGGGATGGGGAGGATCTGGGCCAGGGACATCAACGACAATGCTGCTCGTCACCATCCTCGCTCACCCACCTCCACCACCCTGATGGCGACATTTTTCGCGCCCCAAAATTTGTGTTAGTATGTAAAAACTATATGTGTCGTTGAGGCTACAACCATTCTGTGTATGGCTTAGGTTGAGGTGAGTTCGAGCTTATAGCAGCATTTCCGTACTTTTATCTTCCTTTGTTTTCCTGTTGTTCAATCTTCTTCACTTTTGCCTTTTGCACAACTTTATTGTTCGATCTGTTTGCAGGGATAGAGGAGAGTTATTTTGCCATGGATTATTTCTTTCGAATCAACCCTTGGTGAGTGTGTGCGTAGACCTGAAGAGTGACTAATTAATTGCATTGGTACCGGCTTCCCCTTCCCCTTGCTTTGTCCAGTTTGCAAGGAACATTAATTATCACATTGTAAAACCGTCGTGTTACTCAACACACACCTCACTACATTGCAGGTCCCACTGAAAATAAATTATAATGGTTGTCTCCCATGAGCCCATTTAGTAATATTTGTAGCTTGATGGGCATATACGAACTTCAGATATCATAATTACTTTGAAACTAATCCCGCGGAGGTCTTTGCGTGGCTTTGATCAGTCTAGATAGAACCAAAGTTGTTATGGTTTGCAGGTTTCAGGAGAAGATGGCATGAAGCTCATGAGTTAACATAAGAGACCATAGTGGAGTAAAAGATGCGAGCACAACAGGTCAGCTGATTCAGATCATTTTTTAGTACAGGGCAGCTTATGAAGTTCATGCTAGCAGGCTATAGTTTTCCACTTCAGTACTTGCTGAGTGATGCAAATTACCCTTTTTGGCTTATGGTATATGCACAAGGATATGGATTCCAGAGTAGGGATAAAAATGAAGTGGAAACTTTCCGTTTTTCCGGAGAAAAAATGAAAACAAAGAGAAAATGTGAAAACGGAAATGGAAATTTGCAAAACAAAAATGTAAATGAAATTTTTTATGCGGAAACGGAAACAAAAATGGAACGATGATTTCTGGTGGAACAGACGTGGAAATGCAACTTTCCGTCTTCATGAATATGGAATTTATGTTTTTACTATAGATCTATGGCTGCTTCGTAGCCCAACCACAAAATAATACACAGTGACATTCTGATCAGAATGAGCATAATGGATCATTTGAGGCCCAACTTCTACTACCACATACATACTCAACTAGACCCTGTATGCAATTGTCCAACACTACTACAATAGTAGGCTAAGTTGCCGACGTAATCATATTATTTTGTAGCCATGATAACAATTCTTTAAATTTGTTTGTGTTGTGTGTATTTTTCTATGATTCAAGGGGGTTTTAAGTTTCGGTAAACGACCACTTCTATTTCTGGGTCCGCTCTGTATTCGCTCCATGTTTGTTTTTGGTAGTATCCGTTTCCATATTCATTTTCGAGGTTTCTGTATTCGTTTCTGCTTCTGCAAAAAAATATGACAGCACCCAGTTCTGTCCGTTTCCGCTTCATTTTTATCCCTATTTCAGAGAATCAACTTCGCAACATTTACCTTCTCAATACTAAAATGTTGATCCTGCAAGTATAATGTTTTTTTTTGAAGGATCCAGCAATTGCTGGCGTTTCATTGATCAAAGCAAAAAGCAACTGAAAAACAACAATGGTGATGAGGATCCTAGGATCAAAGTTTTGGGGTTTAGGGAGTGCCACAGACGGCTGAAAACCCTAAGAACAAGGGTGCGTTTATCTCTCAAGGGGGGTCCCCGAAGGGGCTCTCAAAGCATGCGGTGCCCGTGGTTCTCCGTAGCTCAAAGTTGTCTCGAATGCGCTTGATGATTCCCGACACACACGGCAGTTGCTGCCTGAAGGTGCTGTTGTTTCTCTCCTGCCAGATCTCCCAGCAAGCCAGCCAGCACAGCGTTCGCACTCCCTTTCGCCATTGGTGCGGTGTCTGCTTCAGGATGCCTTGCATGACAGCGGTGGAGCTGTCATGGCGCCAGCTCTCGGCCGGGGTGAGAGCCGAGCAGCCGTGCCACAACCCCAGCTCGGCCCACACACGTCCGGTTTTCTGGCAGCTCCAAAAGAGGTGGTGCGAGGATTCCAGGTTTCTGACGCAGAGCTGGCAGAAGTAAGCATTTGTCCAGCCCCGCCGTTGGAGTCTGTCATTGCACCAGAGCCGGCCCTGAAGAAGCAGTCAGGCAAAATTTTTGATTTTGCCCAGCGCCCAGGCCTTCCAAACCAGCCGGTCGAAATGGGTCGCCGTTCTCCCCTGGAACTGCGCCAGGTAGGCCGACCACGCCGTGTACTTTCCTGAGCTCGCTCTACTCCATGTCAGATCATCCGGCATGCCTGGCTGCAGCTGCGCGTCCGTCCCATGAAGCAGACGATGAAGGGCGAGGACGTCTAGCAGGAGGTGATGGTTGTTGTCGTGAGCGAGGTCACGGATCCACGTGTCGTGGCCGAGGGCCTCCCGCACCGATCTGTTCTTGCGCCTCGAGTAGCTAAACAGCGTTGGAAACTGTTGCGACAGGCAACCCTGGCCGATCCATGGAGAGAGCCAGAAAGATGCCCGGGCCCCGTCGCCGATTGCAACTCTGGTGGAAGCCGCGAAGAGCGCCTTGTCCGCGCCGTCGCAGGGCAGCTCGGTGCCCACCCAAGGCCGCTCCGGGTGGTGCCAAGCAGCCCAGAGCCAGCGCAGCCGCAGCGCCCTGCCAAAACGTTGTAGGTCGGGGATGCCCAGGCCACCTTGCTTCGTCGGGGCGCAGACCGCTGGCCAGTTGACCTTGCAACTGGCGCATGTAACCTCGTCGTCCTGGCGCCAGAGGAAGCGACGCCTACACTTGTCGATCTCTCAGAATTTTTTGTGGGACACGGAGGACGGTTAGGGCGAAGGTTGGCATGGCACTCAGCACACATCGGACGAGGACGCGGCGGCCGGCCATCGGTAGCAGCTTGCCCTTCCAGCCCGCAAGCCTAGCCTTGATCCTGTCGATGATAAACTGGAGGTGGACCAAACGCAGGCGTCCCGTAGAGACCGGCAACCCTAGGTATTTGATGGGAATGGGGCGATGGAGCCTGCAAAACCCTGAAGCACCTCCTCGACGTTGATGTTCTCGCAACGGATCAGCGAGACCGTGGATTTGGCCGGGTTAATACAGAGCCCCGTTGCCTCGCCGAAATCGCCAAGGATGTGCAGCAGAGAGTCTACCTCTTCACGTCTAGGGTTTATGAAGATAATTGCGTCGTCCGCGTAGAGGCTAACACGAAGCGCCAGGTCGCAACCTGGGAGGCGATGCAGCAAGTATAATGTTGTCTTCACAAGTTCACGTGTTCTGACTAGCTCGCTCAACATACATTATTCTATATTTGTAGCTCCTTGTTTATTCCGTTCTACTGTCTAAGCACAAGCAGATGTTGTGGTTCGCAAGTCTAAGTTGGTATTGGATCTTGCCTTGTGTACCATGTTCGTCCAGAAACATGTTATCAGTGAATGCATACCATACTCACTGTGGTTATAGTCGCTATTAACTGTCCTTTTAGTACTGCCATCTGATTACGTATGCATATACAAGTACTTTGTATTACCGAGCTGGATATGAATGTACCAAATGGGGTGCGGCAAGCCGATTTTCTCAAATCCTGATCTATCAAATTCCGTTACTTTGGTCACGTCTCAATTCTACTCCCTCCGTACCATAATGTATGTCGCTTTAGCAGTTCAATTTAAACTGCTAAAACGACATATATTATGGTACAGAGGGAGTACTAGGCAATGGTTACACAATTCTTAATTTATCTGTACAATTCACGGAGTCAAATATTTGGCGCATTGCCTTACTTATCTAAAAAGTCTTATATTAGTTGACGGAGTAGTTTCTATGGGACAGCAGCAAAGTTAAAGCAATTTGGAGGAAGGGAGGAGATTCTCCGCATACGTTCCAACAAAGTGTCTGCTGTAGGTCGGGTCAGGTGCGTCCCATAGAACTACCACATTACAGGCATACATATGTGTCCCACGGACTTCAGCTATATATACTTTGTCACGACACCCTGCCCAAAGACTTCTACTATATATAGTTTCATCATGTTTTTCTTATCAATAAGTGCGATTTTCCTTTTTCTGCCTTGCGTTTTCCATTCTTGCGTTGCATGATTGAAGCGGAGGCTGCCTGAAAGGGACTGGAACGGCCCAACTCATACAGTGCACACGCTTGGAGAAGGAGTGAGCAGAGCGTGCGTGCCTAATGGCCGGGAGCAGTTCGATTCTAGTAAACTCCATTATTCACCATATTTGTCCTAGTCATGGCCGGCGCTAACTAAACAAAGGAGGCCGCCGCCGCGTGGAGTTGGTTCGCCCGCCCGTCGCCGTCGACCGCCGTGCAGGGCAGACGGATAGGACATAACAAACATACTCCATTGACCAATCCCCACCGCTGATTTGAGAAACGCCGGTCAAAAATGATGCATCGATGACCGTTTGTCGTTGCATTTTTGTGACTACATGTAGCTGGGTCATGGAGTGGTTCCTTTGGCCGGCCACAAAAGATTTTCCATTCCTTGGCTCCACGTTCCTGCTTCCTAGCTAGTCCCAGGGGTGGAACCGAGGCAGGAAAGGAGGACAAATTCTTGTGGCCACCCGCCACCATCGCCAAGGCTTTCGGTGAAGCTTTCTTGTTTTGGGCGGGGGCTCAGAGTCGGACCATCTGTTGCTGGCTGCTGGTTGATATCGCTCCCTATCGTAGGGGCGCGGAGATGCCGCCGTCGTTGTCCTCCTCCGTCCAACGCGCGACGAGCGACGCGCTCATCGGTCCCGACTGGGCGACGAACCTCGAGATCTGCGACACCCTCAACCGCGATCCAGGGTGAGCATGCACGACGATTGCCATCTGCTTTGTATTTTCCATATGTACTGTTGTACTTATTGGCTAACTCTGATTAGCAAACGCTACGTTTCTGCGGCTTAATCTGGTTTCGCGCCTATGGTTTGTCCAAGGCTTAAATCTTTGCGAGCTGCACTCTTGTACCTTTTGGTCAGCTCAGCAAAGAACCACCAAGTACTTTTGTTATGCTGTTATCAGTTTGTTGTAACCATCTTCGTACTGTTATATTCCTAGGCATACAAAAGATGTTGTCAAGTCTCTCAAGAAACGCATTGCGCACAAGAACTCGAAGGTCCAGCTTCTCGCTCTCACGGTAAGTACGGTTAATTTGAAACTGAACACTTTGGTGTATGAATTTGACTCACCAACTATTATTCTGTGGTCTATGCCGACTATTAGTCTATTTGAATTAGAATGCCCAATAGTTGACCTGTACCTTTGCACTTTTTTCTTGAGTTGTTTCTGTATTTGATAGCCACAATGAGCTGTGTTCTGACTGTTGGCTCTGAATGTTGCTTGATGTTCTTTTCCAGTTTGACGCATGAACATATTTTCTTGCAGTGATGTAGTAACCTGGAAATGCATTACATCACTCTAAAAGGAAGATGATTGGCACATTTAGAAGGCTTTAATTTGGAATGTTTAAGTAATCATTTACTCAACCACTAATCAGTGCATTGGTTTATTATTCTAGTTGCTGGAGACAATGATTAAAAATTGTGGGGACATTGTCCATATGCATGTTGCTGAGAGAGACGTACTTCGTGAAATGGTGAAGATAGTAAAGAAAAGGGTATGTATATGGGCAGTTCAAATTTTTATGTACTAGTTTCAAATAATAGGTTTTAATGTATGTATGTGTGTGGTGTTTTTAGCCTGATTATCATGTAAAAGAGAAGATTCTCACGCTGATCGACACTTGGCAAGAATTTTTTGGCGGCGCACGTTCAAAATATCCGCAATACTATGCATCATACCAGGACCTTTTGGTAATTTTACACAAACTGAATAAGTTGTGATCTTTTAACAGTCTCGGAGTTTGCAGAAAAAAATGAAGTTATGCTGTTTCCAAATTATCAAAATCTGTTAAACTAATTAAACTCCAATCTCCACTCAGCGTGCCGGAGCTGTATTTCCTCAAAGATCAAATGGATCTGTGCCAATATTTACTCCTGCGCAGAGTCAGCCTCTACAAAACTATCCTCCTGCTCTACGCGATGCTGACCACGGGGCTCCTGAATCGTCAGCGCAGGATTTTCCTGCCACAAGGTATACCAACTTATGGAACTTTTATCATACAATGAACATGCTTAACTACTGGACTGAAGATCAAATGTGAATACACTTATTTGAAATCTGAACCTCTGCTTCAACTTTGGGAATGTTTATTGGTAGCCTGGCAGATATTCAGAATGCACGGGGTATCATGGACGTTCTTTCGGAGATGTTGAATGCTTTAGATCCTAGTAAAAGACAGGTATTTTCCTGATGCACTTGAAATACTGATCTATTCCCATGAAAATATTGCTGGTGCAAAAATCTAGCGAGTCCAGTATCGGGGATCTGAAAAACCTCTGAAGTTTTTCAATTGTTGTAATCAATGTACTATCAGGTCAAATTTTAAGTTCAATTGAATATGCAGGAACTTCGTCAGGATGTCATCGTTGACCTTGTGGATCAGTGCCGTACATACAAGCAGAGAGTCGTGCAGCTTGTCAACAGTACCTCGTATGTCGCTTGCCAGTTCGCAGGCGCTTTAAGTGTCATTTTATCAAATTTTCTGCTGAAATTTTCTTTCATTTGTTGGTTTTGTATCAATGTAAAGCTTCTTATTTCAGATGTATTAAATTGATACAGGGACGAGGGGTTGCTCAGCCAGGGTCTTTGTTTGAATGATGATTTGCAGCGTGTTTTAGCAAAGCACGACGCTATTGCCGCGGGCATAGCGGTTCCGGTGGAGAAGCAGAGATCGCTCCATTCCGCGCTAGCGAAGCCAGATACCACAAAAGAAGCAGTGCAGAGGTTAGCACCATGTGTCAATCATTTTGTTCAAGATATTCTACTAGAAACATACACTAGTAAGAAAAATCTCAAAAACTACATGTGCTTCCTAACTTTTTTTACATTCCCTTAATTTTTCAGGTCTTCAGCAGCTACTACAAGTGCAAGCAAGCAGTCACCCTTTGAACAATTAGCACTTCCTGCACCTCCATCATCGAGCAGTGCAAAATCAGTTGTTGCAGCACCAGCTCCTAGTTTCGACCTCCTTAGTGGAGATGACTACATCAAACCTGAACCTGAAAACTCGCTGGCGCTTGTTCCTGTCAGTGAATACTCAGCTTCAGACCAGAATGTATTGGCCCTTGCAGACATGTTCCAACAAAATAGTGCTGCTGCCAACAATAGAAACCACAACCAGCTTACAAACTCTGTTATTTCCCCTGCATCTCGAGCAAACCCTGCTCCAGTGCACTCTACTCTGCCTCAACAACCCACTACTTATTCAAATGGCGAAATCGTACCTTACGGTCAACAATCCCAACTGAACGCCACAAGGTCATGGAATGGGCAGCCTGCTTATGGAGTGGATTCCCAACGGCAAGCACTAAATTATGGTACACCACTTTCTCAGTACACAATAGCATTATGTGTCTATTTATCAGAAATTATAGGCAAATTGCTTTCTGTATCTTCAATCCATGGATTATATATTTTTGAAGTAGGGCCTATAAAAATGCACTACTAGGCGTGAAACATTCTCACGCTGAACATGAACGTGTGGTTGTCGTCTTGTTGATGTAGTTCGGTATGTAATTAGATAATAAATATACTACACTACTAGGGCTAATTCATTGTTAACCACCTTGGTCCAGAAAGCATGTGCACTTTTTTTTTTTTCATTTCAAATAGCTCCATGAGCATTTGACATTCGCCTATTCACAGGTGTAGAGGATCAGAACAGAGGCCTTCCACCAGCACCCTGGGAAATTCAGCACTTGACGGGTAACCAACCCCAACAAGCACAAAGTGGTCAAGGATTCATGTCAACACAACAAATGCCAGGAGGTATGCGCTTGCCACCGGTGCTCGGCGCGCAGCAAGCACCACAGTTTGTGCCGAACATGCAATACGGGGGCATGTACCCGAATTCGATGCAAATCAACCAAGGAATGGGCATGAACTCCCAACAGATTGTCGGTGGACAGTTTTATGGGATGAACTATCAACAGTCATATGCAGTTCAAATGGCCGGTTATGGGTATGTGCACCAATCTGGAGGCTACTACATCCCGAACGCCGCATATGCGTATACCAGTGCAAATGAACTTTCTCAGAGAATGAATGGAGCAACGTCATCCTTTTCTCTGAAGCAGCAGAACAAAGCAAGCAGGCCAGAAGACTCGCTCTTTGGCGATCTTCTTAGCATAGCCAAAATGAAGCAGAGCAAACCTGCAGCTGGTAAGGTCGGTGGCTTGTAAGAAGAAGGGTGGAGTGGATGCATGATTTTGCCAGCAGCAAAAGCTTTACCTCGAACTCTCGTAGTACATAATTCTATTTGGCACTTTTGGTACAATGCCAGATGGTTTATTGATGTAAATTCCATTTTTAGGCACGGATACATACTGGAAAGTACTGGACTGTATGATTCCTGTATGATATGGTGTGATTATATAATACAGTTACGAATTTTGTAGTGTCATCAACATCCATGTGTACAAATATTAGGCAAAGACTTTTTAGTATCTCGTTCCATTTTACCTATGTTATTCTAACAAGAGGAATACTACTTACCAGTTTATATGTCATACTGATACTATTGCTCTCACATCGACTGTTTTAAGATACTACCTCTTTTATTAACATCAACATGACCAGAAAGTGAGCTTTTTTTAGAATTGTACTTGGCTGTACAAGTATCCAAGCACGTAAAAAAAAAATCAAAGTGTGAATTCTCAATTAACTAAACCACGTCGAAACAAGACACATGGCTCACAAATCTAAACTAAAATTCCTTCGCGGATAAACATACAGTTTTCAGCAGCGGAGCGCCGAAATTGCCATTGAAACGTCATTAGGTAAAGCCCAAGTACCTACAGTGTTGATTATTTTGACGTTGCAGGTGATGGAGGACCAGTACGAGCTACTGTCAACATGGGGAATTACGCGTTGAGGATCCCGCTGAAAGAGGGACGCCATTAGGTAAGCCTAAGTACAGCATAACATGACGCTCTCGACCAGCTCCAAAGCTTCCCCGTGCAGGTGCACCACACCTACAAGAAAGAAACCAAATGTATGCATTTTATGATGATATTTGGGCAACAATGACGGAATGATCACCTGAACAACGAGCTATGTAGAAGATATGCATACCACGTTGCGCAAATCGCATTCATGAAAGATAACGTTGTCAGTGTTCCTGTTGCCTATCGTTCCTAACAGTCTTTGCCATTTCCTTTTCAATGTGCTCGAGTAATAGTGTTGATGTTTACAATTACAATTCTTGAGAAGAAGGAACCGATGAAAGAACTACTTATATAAGTGCATGGTCGAGCAATAAAAAAGTGTGTACGTAGTAAGAGATTGAACTCTATTCTTATCCAAGAGTTGGACGGGCAGGTATGACATTCATTATATGCATGTTTGGTTGAAGACTTGAATTGTTATCATCAATCATTCATAGTAAAAATGTCTGTTTTTTTCTATTTAACTTCAGGGTTATCTTTTTTTGAGCCACCGAATCTCCATCCCGTCATACTTGCTACCTCTTATTTTTTTGAAAAATGTGTGTATTATATTAATTCAACATAGGTTCAATACAATCATCGTCGACCAGTCGCAACACGCAGGTCGGAACTGTGTCGATCGACACACCCTTACTCACACCACTCCTACCGTAACTAGCAAGAGCATGGGCAACCCTATTGCAATTTCTAGAAATCTTAGCAATAGTAAAATCAGGAAGTTGGCCCAGCAAATTCAGGATTTCTCTAACCAAGCTACCAATGGGGGATCTATTAAAATCCTTAGAAGAAAGTTGACTAACAACATTCGCACAGTCGCTCTCAATAATTACTGGCCGGTCTATGAGCATCATGGTCTCTCGGATTCCTTGAAGACAAGCTTCCGCTTCGGCTGCCTCAGCACTAGCACAGTTACAAATTATGCTCCAAGCAGAGCCACGCACCGCTCCATTCGTATCACGGAGAACCCCCCCCCCCCCCCCCCCCCCCAAGCTCCATAGTTTGTTTCCTGAATAAAGCTAGCGTCGACATTCAATTTAAGCCATCCTGACTTAGGTTTCACCCAATGATCATCCCCTTGTCTCTGTTTAGGCTCCGGAGTTGAGATGTCTGGCATAACTTTTCCTTTTCCTTTTCCTTTATGGCCAGAAACACTCATACCAGCTTTAATCGCCGCAAAAGAGCTAGCATAACTTTGTAGGAACTCCGTCGATGCCTTTATTGTAGCCTTCCCGTCACCAAAGATAATATTATTTCCGAGATGCCATGCTCGCCACCAAAGGAAGAGTAGGTGTGACCGCTCCTCCTCGTTAGCCTTTGCCAGAGTTAGGAGAACCCACTCACTCCCGTACATGTTAGCTCAGTGTTTTTAGGGAGATCTCACGCAAAGCTTTAGCTTTAGTACATCTCATGACCGCGTGGTATCCATCTTCTGGTTCCACACCACAGATAGAGCATGTAGGGAATATCTCTAAACCTCTCTTATGTCTATTTGTCTGAACTCCAAGAGATTCTGTCGCCAAACACCATCCAAAGTTTCTAATTTTAGGGGGAACATTTGCTTTCCAAAGCACACTCCAGATCTTTCTTTCTCCAGATGGCTCAGTACTACTTTGTCCCTTATCACAATTCCCATCCTTATCATTAACAGCCAGTGTGTACGCACTACGAACCGAGAATACACCTAAGCGTTCAAAATACCATGCAATAAAATCCTCGGAGTTAGACTGTGAGAGACGAATTTTTAACACTTCATCCACATCATGAGGTAGGAATATTTTCCTAACCAATTCCTCGTTCCATGTCCTTGACACTGGGTCGATAAGCTCAGAGACCCATTTTATCCTAGTTCGAGATTGTTTCCCGGAGATTTTTAGATTTCCCCTTGGAATCCAATTATCCCTCCATACTTTAACTTTATCACCTACACCAATTCTCCAGACAATGCCTTTCTTTTAAGAAGATCCAGACCATGAAAGATTCCTTGCCAGCACGGAGACGCGTTTTGGATAAAGGCAGTATCAGCCAGGTTGCCATGTGGATGATATTTCGCCTTCAATAATCTGGCACATAAGCTGTCCAGAAATTGAATAAGTCGCCACGCCTGTTTAGCAAGGAGGGCTTGGTTAAATAGGCGAAGGTCCCAGAAACCCATACCCCCCTTATCTTTTGGTTTTAGAAGCTTATCCCAGGCCAGCCAATGTATCTTCCTTCTCTCATTTTCATCACCCCACCAAAAGTTTCTAATGATTTGTGAGAGCTCCTCGCACAGGCCAGCAGAGAATTTGAACACACTCATAGCATAGGTGGACAATGCCTGTATTACTGACTTTATTAGGCTTTCCTTCGCCGCACTGGATAGGTATTTCTCACACCAGTCTATACATCTCTTCAGAGAACACTCCTTAATAGGCTGAAATTTACCATTCTTCATCCTTCCTTCAGGAACCGGAAGTCCAAGATACTTTTCTTCGAAATCAACTTTCTGCACACCTAATATTTGTGCCACACTCTTTCCTTCCTCCTGATTGCAGGATTTACCAAGCATAATTGAGCATTTACTAGGACTTAAAAGTTGGCCTGTAGCCTTTTCATACCTTGTTAGAACATTCTTAATTCTCAAGGCTTGTTCCCGGTTTGCCTTAAAGAATAACAGGCTATCATCCGCGAATAATAGGTGAGAAATGCCAGGGGCCCCTCTACATATGTTAAACTCCTGAATGTTACCTTTATTAATCTCTGAGTGTAACAATGTAGAGAGACCATCTGTGACGAGAAGGAATAGATAAGGGGAATACGGGTCACCCTGTCGCAAGCCCCGAGATGGCGTAAAGGACTGAAGGAGAGTCCCATTTAGTCTCACAGCGTACTTTACTGACGTCACACACCTCATTGTCCATCTGATCCATTGGTCTGCAAAGCCAAATTTCCTCAAAACACCCTCAAGGAAGTCCCAGTCCACACTGTCATACGCTTTTGTCAAATCTAACTTGTAAGCGCAGAAAGACCCTTTAGCATCACATGACTTTTGCATAGTATTTATACACTCAAAAGCTACCAAGGCATTATCCGTAATCCTCCTCCCAGGAATAAAAGCACTTTGAGTGGGGGCAATAATATCTTCGAGCAAAGACCTAACACGATTTACCAGACACTTAGCTATGATTTTATAAACAACATTGCATAAACTAATTGGTCTAAAATCCTTTAAATTAACTGGATCTTTCTTCTTTGGTATAAGAACTATAATTGTATCGTTCACCCCATCAGGCATTCCTCCGCCAGCAAAGAATTTCTTGACAGCACGAATAATATCCTCTTTTAAGGTAGCCCAGTGTCTCTGGAAAAAACGGGCCGGGAAGCCGTCCGCCCCAGGTGCTTTTAGTGGGCCGATTTGAAATAATGCATTTGCAATCTCATCGTCAGAGAATTCTCTACATAATGTGTCATTCATTTCAGCATTAGCCCGTCCTTGGACATGGTCAAGAATTATATTGGGTTCGACCTGATCATCTTGTGTAAAGAGCTCTTGGAAGAATCTTGTGGCCATGTTCTCCAGATCCTTTTCTTTACCAATGATGTTACCGGCCTCATCCTGGAGCTTCTGAACCGAATTTTTCTTCGCGCGCCAAGTAGCTTTTCGGTGAAAGTATTTTGTATTTCGATCGCCCTCTTTAAGCCACTCTACTCTTGATCTTTGCCGCCAAGCAATCTCTTCTTTATCTTGTAGGTCATCTAATTCCTTTCTCAGCCGCTTTCACTCTGAGTTTGCATGACTGTCATTACGGTTACTGATTGCTTGAATTTTATTTTGAAGTTCTTTTATTTTCTTTGGGATAGAACCAAAATTGTGTTTGCTCCAGTTGTGGAGAAAGCTCATCACACCTGATAGGTTTGCTATAATATCACCTAAATCTCTGGCTGGACGATTTTTTGACCACGCTACTTCCACTTCTTCACTTAGTTTATTATCCTTTTCCCAGAAAGCTTCATATCTACGTTTTTGACTAACTGGTTGACGTACAGTTTGCTGCTCCCAGCACACTTCAATGGGGCTATGGTCAGACGCTGTACTGACTATGTGATTGATCTGAAAGTTTGGGAAGATATTCATCCATTCCGGGTTCGCCACCATCCTATCAAGTCTAACTTTAACATTGCGGTAGCCATCTTGGCCATTGTCAAAGGTCCAAGGCGCCCCCATGTAACCTAGATCATGAAGATCATAGTGGGATAGGACTTCTCTAAAATCAAGCATTTGTTTTTGGTTTCTACGAGTCCTAGAAAAATGCTCATCCTGCCACATACACTCATTAAAATCACCTGCCATCAACCATGGTCCCGGCGTAGTTAAAAGTTTTATTTTACACATGAGATCCCACATATGGTGGGGCATATGAGTGCGGGGCTCGCCGTAAACAAACGTGTATCTCTACTTTATTCCAAAGGGCATATTACAAATGAATACATCGATAAATCTCTCACCTAGCTTAAAGAGTTCAACTTCGATACTCTCATCCCAGAACAGTGCTAGGCCACCCCCTTTACCATCTTATATAAAGGAAACTACATTCCGGAGACCTAGTCTCCATCTAAGACCCTCAACAAACTTTTTATTTTGACAAGTTTCAGAAAGAATGAAATTTTTTGGACGCTGAGCATGCACAAGCCTCACCAATTCTTGAACTTTCCGTGGTCGGCCCAAGCCCCGGCGGTTCCAGCAAAGTATCGTCAGGGCTCCCGACAGGCACGCTCATTCGTGCCTGTCAGTTGACCAGCGGCCCCATGGCTGGTTGCCTCCATCTTCTTTGCGTCCTCCTTCCCAGTCACCTCCTCCAGCGTCACCAAGGGTGATCCTCTGCTCTTCTTGCTGCTCTCAAAGCTGAACTTTGGCAGGTTGTTTTCATCATTCAGTTCCATTGGAGCTCGATCCTCTCCAATACGCTTGCCAAGAATTTGGTTCTTCTGGCGATAGACGCAAGCAGCGCTGTTGGTGTCATTTGGACCATACAGCTCCTAACAGATTGAGTTGTCACTCCTGCCGTAGTCGCGGATCAGGGAGTAGGCTTGCGCCACCTGCACTGGCCCATCCCTAGCACCCCTAGCAGCTGGCTGCAGCACCACCGGCTGATTTGCAGCGACCCCCAACTCCTCCAGAGCTGGGATGGTCACTCCAAGGCCATTAACACCATCTTGATGAGTTAGGGAAACAGAAGTCTTCTTAGCCTCACGACCAGCAGCAAGACCAGCATTATGCTTAGCCACCCCGGCTCTGATTGCAGCTGCTAGGCGCCCCAGCCCTAGGTTCCTCTTGGCCGCCTGGAATAGAGGTTTTCCACGTCCAATGCTGCTAGCCCGAGAATGTTCAGAACGGGCATGCTGGATCCAATTTGTCTTCGACTTTACATGTTGTTCTGGATTGACATGCATAGGAATGTTAGCTATCCCGAGCACGTTGGCCACTCCAGCATCTTCGTTGGCCTTCAGGTTATCCACAGCAGTGACCACCCCTTTCACAACTGCCTTGATTATGGGGTCAGTCATCGTCCGCTCTTCATTATCAGTCACCATCAGGTTGGTTCCCCTCTTAACTGTCTTCCCTGTTTTCTTCTTACTTCCATCTTCTACCTCCATCAAAAGAGTATGGGAAGGGTGCCTTCCAAACTGGAGATTGCGCTTGGCACTGCTCACCTCCCCTGGCATATAGAAGCTCCGGTGCTCAAACATCTTATGGCGAGGCACGCTGCTCCGCAGAGAATCGCCCTTTATTCTCCTCTTCTATGATCAGACAAGATTTCTCTCTGTGTCCAATGATGCCACAATAGAAGCAGAAATGGGGAACACGCTCATACTTTACCGGGCATCTTTTCCGTCTGTACCTTCCAACTTTATCCACCTCCTCAGCGGTTCCACCACCTTGTTCTCGATCCGAATGCGGAGGAACTGGTCTAAGGCACGACCATCATTGTTGGTGTGGACCAGCCGCACCTTTCCCAGTTTCTCGCCCGCTTGCTCGCAAAGGGTGTTGTCCATCATGATGAACGGTGGAAGTTCGTAGATGCGAGCCCACATGGATAGAATGTCGACGGGGACTTCCGCTGCCACCCTCATGCCATCATGCGCCGCCACCAGGAGGGCGTCGTTGTCATGGATCCATGGGCCGCCTCTTAGGATGTGCATATAGTCACCTTCATATTGCAGTTCAATGACAAACCGGTTGCCCAGTAGTGGCTTCTCAGTCATGTCACCACGCAACTTCCACACACGCCTCATGGTGGTGAACAGGGCATTTGGGTTGTACACATGGGACGTCAGATACACAGCAACGATAAGCCACTTACAGAAGTTCTTGGCAGCCTCCCTGAAGTCCACCACAGAGCGTTGTCATCCTCGTCTAGCAGGCTCAGCTTTCCCATTGCCTCCTCCACCTGCTGGTCACGCCCCTCCGGCGCTAGCAGTGGTGTCGATCGGCCACCCTTCTCCATCACTCAGCTTCTTCTCTCTCCCGTCGGACAGCAGAGGACATGGTTCCAACACCTTGCCCCTCCTTCATATGCCCCTTGCCAGGGCGCTGAACAAAGGGGGTGAGGTTATCCCTTCCACAGCTCCTGCTCTTCTTTCGGTATTCTTCTTTGGTTGGGTTGCAGAAGCCATGGCGCTCACAACGACAGGAGGATATGGTGGTGTGATTTTGTTTCGATGGCCATCTTCTCTGTTTCTCAGCCTTATATAGATCGTCTCCTACAAACTTCCTTCCCCGGAGATAGCCCAACCAGGCCAGAATCCGAAGATTGCTCTTCTGATTTCCTTGCCGGAATTTGTGATTCCTTTCCATATCTGTCGGCTCCCAAATCCCTCCCTACTCTCTGTCGCTTGCCAAAAAAATTCCGGCGATCACCGGGGATGGAAACTAACAAGCGTGGTCTCATTCCTATTCCCCGCATACCATATGGAGACCTTCCCAATTTCTCTGGTGACCACCCATCCCCCTTTCTCAATAATTTCAGGAATAGCAGGCAAATCTCGTACCTCTGTTGGTTTCCTCTTCTGGTCGTGGAGCTCCCTTTCCGGCGCACAGGCCTGTCCTGCAATCACAGGGATGGCCTGGATCTTCTGCACTGGTGGCTCTCCTTGATCTTCCTTCTCCGGGGATCTGCTTTCCTCTTTCCTTCGATTCCCCATCCCGCCTTCAATGATCTCCCACGCCATGTTCTTCAGATCCGCCACCATCGGATCCATCTTACCAACTACAGCTTTTTGCGGTCGCCGAAGCACCACTCTTCCCTTCCCCGCTTTCTCTGTAATGGCAAGCCATCTTCGTTTGAGGTCGTCCACATCCAGTAGTGAGATGTGGTTCCCCGAATTCCTCCCCTCAACAACGCGCTCTCCCTCTGGGCAGCGGCTCCCCCTCTCCAAGGCACTCCCGGCGTCAAGCTCCGCCGAGGCCATCTCCGCCGCCGGGGCCATCTCCGCCGCCGTAGGCGCCTCTCCCCTAATTTCGCCTCTAAGCCATACTTGCTACCTCTTCAATCAATAGAAAATCAATGATAAGCCAAGGAACCTAACTTCTTTTGGCCATTCCACAATGTATTGTCACCAATCACTATCCTTTCGCAAAAAAAAAAAATCACTATCGCAATGGCTCAACTCTCGTGAAAGAGGTACATATATATTTATATCACAGCCAACTCAGTAATAAAGGATCCCGCAAAAAAACTCGGTACTAAAGGTACTATGCATATGCCTTTTCTAAAAACTGTGCATACTTGATCTATTTACTCAAACCTATTACTGAACTTCCCGAGAGATAACTTTTTACAATATCTCTCCTTATGTTTTCCCAACGTTATTCTAAGAAGAGAGATAGTAGCGGACGTGAAGTTTTTGCACCCGAGCTCAAATGAGCTCGGGTGAATAGTAAAATCGAAAAATAGTTAAAAAACATTCAAAAAAACTGAATTTTTTATGGCAAACTTTGACAAATGTTCTAAGAGCTTACAAAGTTCTATCATGAAATCACATTTGTTGAAGCCGCGGCAAAAAAATGGATACTCTGAAAATGCTACTTTCGGAAGTATTTGGAGTACCGATTTTTTTTGTTTTTTTTTGTTTTTGCCACGACTTCCACAAATGTCATTTCGTTATGAAATTTTGCAAACTCTTAGAACATTTGTCAAAGTTTTTCAATAAAAAAATCAGATTTTTTTTACATTTTAAAAATGTTTTTCGAGTTACTCTTCATCCCGAGCTCCTTTGAGCTTGGGTGTAGAAGGGTACTTTCGGATACTAGCAGCTTATATGTCATATTGATATTCTTGCTCTTATACCGGCTTTTTTAGGCCCCCTCTTTATTGACATCAACATGACCATAAAATGTGAAACCTTTTCTCTAAATTGTACTTGATCTTTACAAGTGTAAAAACAATCACAGTTCAAATACTAGGTTCTAAACAAGTTAAAGGTCAATGTCTTAATCACTAAGTAGCTAAACGACCCTTACTCACACATAGCTCACAAATCTGAAACTGAAATTCCTCCGCAGGCAACCAAAGAATTTCAGCAGTAGAGGATGATTGTAGTCATTAGATTTGTGCATCAACATGATGAGCAAGATTGCTTGGTCATTCCTTCTGGCATGTGCATGCTTACCCGCTAACCTTCATGATCTCGTGTCAGGCTAGTGCAGCAGATGGGCGATCAACCCTATCCAACATGAAGCACTAGGAATGGTCACATAGCTAGTGTTTTCATCTACACACGGTTAGATGCTTTTATGTTCTCAAGGTTTAGAGGTCCTCCACATTCCTTGAGGTTCCACATCTTCTCAATATCTTTGTCTTCATTGTCGACCATCTCTTTTGGATCTGGATGTAACTAGTAGCTTGATTACATGGAGATGTAACTCGGACATACATACCACTTTGTGCACAGAGAATCCCTCCAAGCTGTTGTTTCCGTTAATCCCGCTGCCTATCATTCCTAACAATCTTTACCGTTTTCTCGATCAACACTGCCGAGCAATATTATTAGAGCATACAGTTACAATTCTTAAGGAACACATAGTACCAAAAACTTTACTTATATAAGACATGCAACATGGTAGAGAAGAACATGAAGACATTATGTAAGAGGTTGAACTATGCCCATTGTCCAAGAGTTTGCAAAGACAGGGATTACATTTATTGTGTTAGGTTGAGAACTGGAATTCTCTGTCGAGAGGAAAATGTAGTAGGGAAGTTTCAGAATAAATAAAGCACGTGCTCATAAGGTGTCTACTCCCTCCATCCGGGTTTATTAGTCCTCATCTTATTCTACGTCAAACTTTGACGTTATGTTTAAATAGAAAAATATAAGTGGTATGTCCCAAAAATTATATAGTTAGATACATATTTGGAAGTAGTTTCCAATGATACTATTTTTGCTACATATAACTTATATTTTATTATTTAAATTTATGGTTGAACTTTGACCCAAAATGCATGGACTAATAAACCTAGATGAAGAAGTACATCACAATACTATGCACACTTCAAATCGAAAGGTACTGAAGGTTTGGTGAAGTCTTTGGAGTCTTGGTCCCTTTCTTTCACAGTGACTTCGGTAGTCACTTGACCAAAATATTACCTCAAATAAATATATACTACACCATCTTCTCTTCTCAGGCAGTATCATGAGAATTTGTGAAAAGGGAATGCACAACTTATCAAACAAGTATCAAATCGACAAGTCTATAGAAACAAGAGCAATTCCTTCTTCCTTACCATCATCTGTAAACAACAAACGAGTAATTGATCACGCCTTTCAAGACTTACAGGTGGTGAGTGTCATTCTATGGCCATTTTAACATAAGCTATGGACCTATACTACAAACACAATATAAATTAGCTATGGACAAGGGAACTCATCTGGCACAAAGTGAGACAAGGTCACGAGAAGTGAAACCCCTTATCCTTATCTCTATCACTGAGTGTGTTTCAAGGAAGGGTGTTTGTAGTAAGATGTCTATTGCTTGGCATGTTGTATCCATCACCATCCTTCGGTGTTCATTACTGATTTCGGTGTGGTTTGACATTCCCGGGTTTCCATTTGAGTTCCCGAACCATTTTCTCCCACAAAACATTTAGTTTCCTTTGACTCGGCAGTGACTCTGCTGACTTTTCCCTAACTTATTCACATGCATACATACCTGAGTTGCATTTGTTAGCCTCCTTTCGATATCATGAAGCTAGTTTTTTGGCCTCGAGCAATTTTACATCAGGTTGTTGCCGAGCTTCTGTTGCTTACTCCTCCCTTTGCTTCAGTTCTTCTATCTGGGGCGTGCTCATGCGGTGCACACTAAGGGTTTGCTGGACTGTTGCTCAGATTTTAGATGATGTGCGCAGGTGTGAGGTCAAAGCAAGTGACCCTGATCATGGCCATCCCCATCATCAAACTTGTGGTTGTAGTGACACCTGTCGTGTAGAAGGTGGCTTTGGGTGGATCGATGTATCTTATAAGGTTTTCTTGAATAATATAGTAAAAATGGTTGTGTGCATTGTTTGATGTCGAGGCCGGGGGTTCAGCCTCCTTCTAAAAAAATCACTAACTTAATGAAACTCTTCTTCACTAGAATCACGACTACCTGCCTTTCTGAATTGCTTGGAACAATCTGGGAACATCAAAAGCAATAATAACGAGTTAAAGCGGTCACTAGATAATTACAAAATATGGCTATGTACTATAAGTGCCCTTGGGTTCTTCATTTGACATGTGTAATTGGTTATGATACGTACATAGTACATGACAAAGTGCATATTTTATAGACAAATATGATAATTCTAAAATACCATGGAGTTATTGCAAAGAAAACAAATATGACTTTAGACGTTGAGCCTATGGATTGATTTTATAATGATACTACATATATGACTTCAGAGGTAGACATAGCAATTTTCCATGTTTGTTTGTCTAAGATACTTCAGAGGTACCATAATATCAAAATCAAGGCTTACTTTAAGTACGGAGAAAAAGAAAGTAACTTACCTTACTATGGTAAACTACTGAAAAGATATAGTATATCATGGATACAAACTAACTAAAGAGTGCAGAGAGAACAATAAACATAAGAAAAGATTTCCAAGGATAGAAACTAGATCACTACCGCACTAGACATCTTTTAGACTAAGGACAAAGGGAGCCATCATAGGATGAACTTGAGAATCGAATAACAAATATCAAAATGCTCATATATGATACAACCAAGACAATATATGCATTATCCTCTCAGTTCCATGTCATGTTATAAATTCAACTCTATCTATTTCAGTGGCCACACATAATTACTCCTTGGTATAAAGGTACAACCTGGTCCCATGTTCTGACCTATGAATAGCTGACAACATCTTCATCGCACCCCCAAATTTTAGTTAATGATGTAATGAATCAGCCATGGCAATGTAGGGTATGGAAAATCCGATGCATAAGCATTGAAGAAACTGAGCAAGCTAATACATGCATGCATGTTATGACATTCAACTCACCGGTTATCTTCCGATACTTTTCATCGATGACTGCCCACAAGTGGTACGACAAGGTTGCCCTCGATCTCTAATAAGCAGCCTCAGTTCTGTTGAGCCAAAGCAACTCGCACCACCCTTCAATCGCATATTTATGCGTTTTACTGGGAGCTTCTGGGATCTTCAGGGGTGGGATCAGCATCTCTGCACGACTCAATCTGGGATAATGAGCGATTGGTCTCTGCCGATGATAATTCCATCCTCACTAAGCTTTTCATGCTTGATGAGATAACAGCTAACCTAAATCAGATGAGGGTGAACACGGCGCCCGGGCCTGATGGCTTCCCGGTCATGTTCTATAAGCGGTTTTGGAACATAGTGGGTCCACAATTCGCTCACCTTGTGAATGAATTCACCAGTGGCCGAATAGACACTAAACGCCTAAATTATGGGGTGTTGGCTTTGATTCCGAAGATGCCGGGTGCAGACCAAATTAGACACTTTCGCCCCCTCACGCTCATTAATGTCAGCTTCAGGCTGATTGCTAAGGGATTTGCCTCTCGCATTGCTCTGGTGGCAGACAAGATTATTGATAATCTTCAATCTGCCTTTATTAAAGGGCGAAGCATCCTGGACGGTGTAGCGGTGCTCCAAGAGGTGCTTCATGAGATAAAGAATACAAAGGAAGAGGTGTTCATCCTTAAGCTCGACTTTGAGAAAGCCTATGACCGGGTCCGGTGGGACTTCATTGAGGAGGTGTTACACAAGAAAAACTTTGATCCGCAATGGGTGAGCTGGATGCGACAAATTGTGAGGGGTGGGCAAACTGCTATTAATATTAATGGTTCGATTGGCCCATATTTCCGCAACGGAAGGGGACTGCGGCAGGGTGACCCGATCTCTCCCTTTCTGTTCAATATTGTGGCAGACGTGCTGGCTTCGATTTTGGACAGCGCCAAAGCTGCCGGTCACATCTCGGGTGTTGCTGAAAGGGTGGTACCAGGCGGGCTGTGCCACCTTCAATATGCTGACGATACCCTCATTCTCATCAAGAACAATGAAGAGGCGATTGCTAACCTCAAGTTTTTGCTCATGTGCTTTGAGGCCATGTCAGGTCTTAAGATAAACTTTGATAAGAGTGAGGCCTTTGTCACGGGAGGTGACTTGGAGTCCCAGCTTAGAGCAGCCCATATGATGAATTGTGAGTTGGGATCTATTCCCTTCAAGTATTTGGGCATGCCCATCTCGGATCGGGCTCTGTCCATGGCTGATTTTGAGCCAATGGTGGACAAGGCGGCTAAAAGAGTGGAACCTTGGCAGGGTAACTTACTAGCCTCGGGAGGTCGGCTAGTGCTTATTAATGATTGCCTAACAAACATTCCTATGTTTGTCATGGGCTTTTATCTTTTGCACGACGGGACCCATGAGAAACTTGACAAGATTCGGTCCAGATTCTTTTGGACTAAGGAAAATGGAAAACAACGGTACCATATGGTCAAATGGGATGTGATTGCATCTCCTAAAGAGGTGGGTGGTTTAGGTATTATCAACTCCAGAGTTATGAATTGGTGTCTTATGACGAAGTGGGCCTGGAAAATTTTGACGGGTCAAGGTGGGCTATGGCTCTCCATATTCAAGACTAAATATCTTGAGGATGGTGGAGTGACCTTTCGACCGCGGGTCCGACGGTCGCAGTTTGCAAACGATATTCGCAAGGTTCAACCTTTGTTGTGGCTTGGGGCGGAATTTGTGGTGCATAACGGACAATTGACGTCATTTTGGAAAGATGTCTGGTGGGGTGAGCGATCGCTTGACATATCATACCCCAATCTGTTTGTGATCGCGAGACAGCAGGAGGCGAGAGTTGCGGATGTTGGGGAACGTAGCAGAAATTCAAAATTTTCCTACGTATCACCAAGATCTATCTATGGAGAGACCAGCAACGAGGGGAAGGAGAGTGCATCTACATACCCTTGTAGATCGCTAAGCGGAAGCGTTCAAGTGAACGGGGTTGATGGAGTCGTACTCGTCGTGATTCAAATCACCGATGATCAAGTGCCGAACGCACGGCACCTCCGCGTTCAACACACGTACAGCCCGGTGACGTCTCCCACGCCTTGATCCAGCAAGGAGAGAGGGAGAGGTTGAGGAAGACTCCATCCAGCAGCAGCACAACGGCGTGGTGGTGGTGGAGGAGCGTGGCAATCCCGCAGGGCTTCGCCAAGCACCATGGGAGAGGAGGAGGAGGGAGAGGGGCAGGGCTGCACCAACGAGAGATCGAATCGCGTGTTATGGGCAGCCCTATGCCTCACTATTTATAGGGGGAGAGGGGGCTGCGCCCCCCTCTAGGGTTTCCCACCCCCAAGGGGTGCGGCCAGCCCTAGATGGCAAAGGGGGCGGCGGCCAGGAGGGGGAGGAGAGGGAGGCGCAGGGAGCATGGGCCTTAGGGCCCATCTGCCCTAGGGTTTCCCCTCTCCCCTCCTAGCTGCGCCTTGGGCAAGGGTGGGAGGCGCACCAGCCCACTCTGGGGCTGGTCCCTTTCCACTCTAGGCCCAAGCAAGCCTCCGGGGCCGGTGGCCCCACTTGGTGGACCCCCGGGACCCTCCCGGTGGTCCCGGTACAATACCGATATCGCCCGAAACTTTTCCGGTGACCAAATCAGGACTTCCCATATATAAATCTTTACCTCCGGACCATTCCGGAACTCCTCGTGACGTCCGGGATCTCATCCGGGACTCCGAACAACATTCGGTAACCACATACAAACTTCCTTTATAACCCTAGCGTCATCGAACCTTAAGTGTGTAGACCCTACGGGTTCGGGAGACATGCAGACATGACCGAGACGTTCTCCGGTCAATAACCAACAGCGGGATCTGGATACCCATGATGGCTCCCACATGTTCCACGATGATCTCATCGGATGAACCACGATGTCAAGGACTTAATCAATCCCGTATTCAATTCCCTTTGTCTATCGGTATGTTACTTGCCCGAGATTCGATCGTCGGTATACCGATACCTTGTTCAATCTCGTTACCGGCAAGTCTCTTTACTCATTCCGTAACACATCATCCCGTGATCAACTCCTTGGTCACATTGCGCATATGATGATGTCCTACCGAGTGGGCCCAGAGATACCTCTCCGTTTACACGGAGTGACAAATCCCAGTCTCGATCCGCATAAAACAATAGATACTTTCGGAGATACCTGTAGTGCACCTTTATAGTCACCCAGTTACGTTGTGACGTTTGATACACCCAAAGCACTCCTACGGTATCCAGGAGTTACACGCTCTCATGGTCAAAGGAAGAGATACTTGACATTGGCAAAGCTCTAGCAAACGAACTACACGATCTTTGTGCTAGGCTTAGGATTGGGTCTTGTCCATCACATCATTCTCCTAATGATGTGATCCCGTTATCAACGACATCCAATGTCCATAGCCAGGAAACCATGACTATCTGTTGATCACAACGAGCTAGTCAACTAGAGGCTCACTAGGGACATATTGTGGTCTATGTATTCACACGTGTATTACGATTTCCGGATAATACAGTTATAGCATGAATAAAAGACTATTATCATGAACAAAGAAATATAATAATAACACTTTTATTATTGCCTCTAGGGCATATTTCCAACAGTCTCCCACTTGCACTAGAGTCAATAATCCAGTTCACATCGCCATGTGATTAACACTCACAGATCACATCGCCATGTGACTAATACCCAAGAGTTTACTAGAGTCAGTAGTCTAGTTCACATCACTATGTGATTAACACTCAATGAGTTTTATGTTTGATCATGTTGCTTGTGAGAGAGGTTTTAGTCAACGGGTCTGAACCTTTCAGATCCGTGTGTGCTTTACAAATCTCTATGTCATCTCCTAGATGCAGCTACCACGCTCTATTTGGAGCTGTTCCAAATAACTGTTCTACTTGGAGCTATTCTAAATTGTTGCCCCATTGTACGTATCCGGTATCTCTACTTAGAGCTATCCGGATAGGTGTTAAGCTTGCATCGACGTAACCTTTACGACGAACTCTTTTACCACCTCCATAATCGAGAAAATTCCTTAGTCCACTAGTTACTAAGGATAACTTTGACCGCTGTCCTGTGAGCCATTCTTGGATCACTCTTGTACCCCTTGACTGACTCATGGCAAGGCACACTTCAGGTGCGGTACACAGCATAGCATACTGAAGAGCCTACGTTTTAAGCATAGGGGACGACCTTCGTCCTTTCTCTCTATTCTGCCGTGGTCGAGCTTTAAGTCTTAACTTCGTACCTTACAACTCAGGCAAGAACTCCTTCTTTGACTGGTCCATCTTGAACACCTTCAAGATCATGTCAAGGTATGTGCTCATTTGAAAGTACTATTAAGCGTTTTGATCTATCCTTATAGATCTTGATGCTCAATGTTCAAGTAGCTTAATCCAGGTTTTCTATTGAAAAACACTTTCCAAATAACCCTATATGCTTTCTAGAAATTCTACGTCATTTCTGATCCATAACAATATGTCAACAACATATACTTATCAGAAATTCTATAGTGCTCCCACTCACTTCTTTGGAAATACAAGTTTCTCATAAACTTTGTACAAACCCAAAATCTTTGATCACCATCAAAGCATACATTCCAACTCCGAGATGCTCACTCCAGTCCTTAGAAGGATTGCTGGAGCTTTGCATACTTATTAGCATCTTTTGGGATTGACAAAACCTTCCGGTTGTATCACATACAACCTTTCCTCAAGTATAACGTCGAGGAAACAATGTTTTGACATCCTATCTGCAAGATTTCATCAATCATGCAGTAACTGCTAATCCAATTCCAACAGACTCTTAGCATCGCTACGAGTGAGAAAACCTCACCGTAATCAACTCCTTGAACTTGTCGGAAAATATCTTAACGACAAGTCGAGCTTTCTTAATGGTAATTCTTACCATCATTGTCTGTCTTCCTTTTAAAATCCATCCGTACCCAATGGCCTTACGACCATCAAGTATTTCTTCCAAAGTCATGGATCCGTTCTCGGATTTTATGGCCTCGAGCCATTTATCGGAATCCGGGCCCACCATCGCTTCTCCATAGCTCGTAGGTTCATTGTTGTCCAGCAACATGACTTCCAAGACAGGATTACGTACCACTCTGAAGTAGTACGTATCCTTGTCATCCCACGAGGTTTGGTAGTGACTTGATCCGAAGTTTCATGATCAATATCATAAGCTTCCACTTCAATTGGTGTAGGTGCCACAGGAACAACTTCCTGTGCCCTGCCACACACTAGTTGAAGAGACGGTTCAATAACCTCATCAAGTTTCCACCATCCTCCCACTCAATTCTTTCGAGAGAAACTTTTCCTCGAGAAAGGACCTGATTCTAGAAACAATCCCTTATTGCTTTCGGATCTGAGACAGGAGGTATACCCAACTGTTTTGGGTGTCCTATGAAGATGCATTTTATCCGCTTTGGGTTCGAGCTTATCAATCCTGAAACTTTTCCACATAAGCGTCGCAGCCCCAAACCTTTAAGAAACGACAACTTAGGTTTCTCTAAACCATAATTCATACGGTGTCATCTCAACGGAATTACGTGGTGCCCTATTTAAAGTGAATGTGGTTGTCTCTAATGCCTAACCCATGGACAATAGTGGTAATTCGATAAGAGACATCATGGTACGCACCATATCCAATAGGGTGTAACTATGATGTTCGGACACACCATCAAACTATGGTGTTCCAGGCGGTATTTAATTGTGAAACAATTTCCACAATGTCTTAATTGTGTGCCAAAACTTGTAACTCAGATATTCATCTCTATGATCATATCATAGACATTTTATCCTCTTGTCACAATGATCTTCTACTTCACTCTGAAATTACTTGAACCATTCAATAATTCAGACTTGTGTTTCATCAAGTAAATATATTCAACATCTACTCGAATCATCTGTGAAGTAAGAACATAACGATATTCACTGCATGCCTCAGCACTCATTGGACTACACACATCAAAATGTGTTACTTCCAACAAGTTGCTATCTTGTTCCATCTTATTGAAAACCGAGGCTTTTCAGTCATCTTGCCTATGTGGTATGATTTGCATATCTCAAGTGATTCAAAATCAATTGAGTCCAAACGGTCCATTTGCATGGAGTTTCTTCATGCATATACACCAATAGACATGGTTCGCATGTCTCACACTTTTCAAAAACGAGTGAGTCCAAAGATCCATCAACATGGAGCTTCTTCATGCGTTTTATACCAATATGACTTACATGGCAGTGCCACAAGTAAGTGGTACTATCATTACTATCTTATATCTTTTGGCATGAAAATGTGTATCACTACGATCGAGATTCAATGAACCATTCATTTTAGGTGTAAGACCATTGAAAGTATTATTCAAATAAACAGAGTAACCATTATTCTCCTTAAATGAATAACCGTATTGCGATAGACATAATCCAATCATGTCTATGCTCAACGCAAACACCAATCTCGATGGTAGAGGGAGCGTGTGATGCTTGATCATATCAACATTGGAAACACTTCCAACACATATCGTCATCTCACCTTTAGCTAGTCTCCGTTTATTCCGTAGCTTTTATTTCGAGTTACTAACACTTAGCAACCGAACCGGTATCTAATACCCTGGTGCTACTAGGAGTACTAGTAAAGTACACATCAACACAATGTATATCCAATATACTTCTATCGACTTTGCCAGCCTTCTCATCTACCAAGTATCTAGGGTAATTCTGCTCCAGTGGTTGTTCCCCTTATCACAGAAGCACTTAGTCTCGGGTTTGGGTTCAACCTCGGGTTTCTTCACTGGTGCAGCAGCTGATTTGCCGTTTCATGAAGCATCCCTTCTTGCCCTTGCCCTTCTTGAAACTAGTGGTTTCACCAACCATCAACAATTGATGCTCCTTCTTGATTTCTACTTTCGTGGTGTCAAACATCACGAATATCTCAAGGATCATCATATCTATCCCTGATTTGTTATAGTTCATCACAAAGCTCTAGCAGCTTGGTGGTAATGACTTTGGAAAAACATCACTATCTCATCTGGAAGATCAACTCCCACTCGATTCAAGTGATTGTTGCACTCAGACAATCTGAGCACAAGCTCAACGATTGAGCTTTTCTCCCTTAGTTTGCAGGTTAAGAAAATCGTCGGAGGTCTTATACCTCTTGACGTGGGCACGAGCCTGAAATCCCAATTTCAGCCCTCGAAACATCTCATATGTTCCGCGATGTTTCGAAAAACGTCTTTGGTGCCTTAATTCCAAACCGTTTAACTGAACTATCACGTAGTTATCAAAACGTGTATGTCCGATGTTCACAACATCCACAAACGACGTTTGGGGTTCAGCACACTGAGCGGTGCATTAAGGACATGAGCTTTCTAGTGTCCGCATAATCGCTACTGTCAACTTTCAACTATATTTTCTCTAGGAACATATCTAAAACAGTAGAACTAAAGCGCGAGCTACGACATAATTTGCAAAAGGTCTTTTGACTATGTTCAAGATAATTAAGTTCATCTTATGAACTCCCACTTAGATAGACATCCCTCTGGTCATCTAAGTGATCACATGATCCGAGTCAACTAGGCCGTGTCCGATCATCACGTGAGACGGACTAGTCATCATCGGTGAACATCTTCATGTTGATCGTATCTACTATACGACTCATGCTCGACCTTTCGGTCTCCGTGTTCCGAGGCCATGTCTGCACATGCTAGGCTCGTCAAGTTAACCCTAAGTGTTTTCGCTGTGTAAAACTGTCTTACACCCGTTGTATGTGAACGTAAGAATCCATCACACCCGATCATCACGTGGTGCTTAGAAGCGACGAACTGTAGCAACGGTGCACAGTTAGGGGAGAACACTTCTTGAAATTTTGTAAGGGATCATCTTATTTACTACCGTCGTCCTAAGTAAACAAGATGCATAAACATGATAAACATCACATGCAATCAAATAGAGTAGTGACATGATATGGCCAATATCATATAGCTCCTTTGATCTTCATCTTCGGGGCTCCATGATCATCTTGTCACCGGCATGACACCATGATCTCCATCATCATGATCTCCATCATCGTGTCTTCATGAAGTTGTCACGCCAACGACTACTTCTACTTCTATGACTAACGCGTTTAGCAATAAAGTAAAGTAGTTTACATGGCGTTCTTCAATGACACGCAGGTCATACAATAAATAAAGACAACTCCTATGGCTCCTGCCGGTTGTCATACTCATCGACATGCAAGTCGTGATTCCTATTACAAGAACATGATCAATCTCATACATCACATATATATCATTCATCACATCCTTTTGGCCATATCACATCACATGACATACCCTGCAAAAACAAGTTAGACGTCCTCTAATTGTTGTTGCATGTTTTACGTGGCTGCTATGGGTTTCTAGCAAGAACGTTTCTTACCTACGCAAAACCACAACGTGATATGCCAATTGCTATTTACCCTTCATAAGGACCCTTTTCATCGAATCCGTTCCGACTAAAGTGGGAGAGACTGGCACCCGCTAGCCACCTTATGCACCAAGTGCATGTCAATCGGTGGAACCTGTCTCACGTAAGAGTACGTGTAAGGTCGGTCCGGGCCGCTTCATCCCACAATACCGTCGAAACAAGATTGGACTAGTAACGGTAAGCATATTGAACAAAATCAACGCCCACAACTACTTTGTGTTCTACTCGTGCAAAGAATCTACGCAATAGACCTAGCTCATGATGCCACTGTTGGGGAACGTAGCAGAAATTCAAAATTTTCCTACGTATCACCAAGATCTATCTATGGAGAGACCAGCAACGAGGGGAAGGAGAGTGCATCTACATACCCTTGTAGATCGCTAAGCGGAAGCGTTCAAGTGAACGGGGTTGATGGAGTCGTACTCGTCGTGATTCAAATCACCGATGATCAAGTGCCGAACGCACGGCACCTCCGCGTTCAACACACGTACAGCCCGGTGACGTCTCCCACGCCTTGATCCAGCAAGGAGAGAGGGAGAGGTTGAGGAAGACTCCATCCAGCAGCAGCACAACGGCGTGGTGGTGGTGGAGGAGCGTGGCAATCCCGCAGGGCTTCGCCAAGCACCATGGGAGAGGAGGAGGAGGGAGAGGGGCAGGGCTGCACCAACGAGAGATCGAATCGCGTGTTATGGGCAGCCCTATGCCTCACTATTTATAGGGGGAGAGGGGGCTGCGCCCCCCTCTAGGGTTTCCCACCCCCAAGGGGTGCGGCCAGCCCTAGATGGCAAAGGGGGCGGCGGCCAGGAGGGGGAGGAGAGGGAGGCGCAGGGAGCATGGGCCTTAGGGCCCATCTGCCCTAGGGTTTCCCCTCTCCCCTCCTAGCTGCGCCTTGGGCAAGGGTGGGAGGCGCACCAGCCCACTCTGGGGCTGGTCCCTTTCCACTCTAGGCCCAAGCAAGCCTCCGGGGCCGGTGGCCCCACTTGGTGGACCCCCGGGACCCTCCCGGTGGTCCCGGTACAATACCGATATCGCCCGAAACTTTTCCGGTGACCAAATCAGGACTTCCCATATATAAATCTTTACCTCCGGACCATTCCGGAACTCCTCGTGACGTCCGGGATCTCATCCGGGACTCCGAACAACATTCGGTAACCACATACAAACTTCCTTTATAACCCTAGCGTCATCGAACCTTAAGTGTGTAGACCCTACGGGTTCGGGAGACATGCAGACATGACCGAGACGTTCTCCGGTCAATAACCAACAGCGGGATCTGGATACCCATGATGGCTCCCACATGTTCCACGATGATCTCATCGGATGAACCACGATGTCAAGGACTTAATCAATCCCGTATTCAATTCCCTTTGTCTATCGGTATGTTACTTGCCCGAGATTCGATCGTCGGTATACCGATACCTTGTTCAATCTCGTTACCGGCAAGTCACTTTACTCGTTCCGTAACACATCATCCCGTGATCAACTCCTTGGTCACATTGCGCATATGATGATGTCCTACCGAGTGGGCCCAGAGATACCTCTCCGTTTACACGGAGTGACAAATCCCAGTCTCGATCCGCATAAAACAATAGATACTTTCGGAGATACCTGTAGTGCACCTTTATAGTCACCCAGTTACGTTGTGACGTTTGATACACCCAAAGCACTCCTACGGTATCCAGGAGTTACACGCTCTCATGGTCAAAGGAAGAGATACTTGACATTGGCAAAGCTCTAGCATACGAACTACACGATCTTTGTGCTAGGCTTAGGATTGGGTCTTGTCCATCACATCATTCTCCTAATGATGTGATCCCGTTATCAACGACATCCAATGTCCATAGCCAGGAAACCATGACTATCTGTTGATCACAACGAGCTAGTCAACTAGAGGCTCACTAGGGACATATTGTGGTCTATGTATTCACACGTGTATTACGATTTCCGGATAATACAGTTATAGCATGAATAAAAGACTATTATCATGAACAAAGAAATATAATAATAACACTTTTATTATTGCCTCTAGGGCATATTTCCAACAGCGGATACATGGGTGAACGGAGGCTTCCGGCCAGCTTTCAGGAGACCCCTTGGGCCTAGCGAAATCCAGGAATGGGAGGACCTTCGGGAGGCCATGGCCTCGGTGCAGCTTTCTGCTGAGCGCGACGAGGTCCATTGGCGGTTAGAGCCATCTGGAGCCTTTTCTACCGGCTCTTTGTATAAGGAAATCTTCAAAGCCCCCCCAGTTTATGATCTGAGATCGCTTTGGAAAGCAAGAATACCAGCAAAAATTAAAATCTTTTTATGGCAGCTGGCTCGAAACCGGCTTCCCAGCGGGGACCAGATCCAAAAAAGACACGGCCCGGGAGATGGCTTGTGTGTTTGGTGCAGAGAAGAGGAATCTAGCAGCCACATTATCTTTCGATGCATTGTGGGTCGGATGGTGTGGAGCTCCCTTCGAGAGGCGACTGGATGTTCGTGGAACCCGAGTGATTTCGCTGAACTATATGGGCTCATCATGGCTAGCAATGCCCAGGATCGAAAGCTAGCTTGGCTTGGCATTGGGGCGCTTGCTTGGTCTCTCTGGACTAAGTGGAACAAAGCTACCATTGAGGGAATTTTCTTTAGACATCCGGCTGATGTTGTGTATAAATTGATCATCCTTTTGCAGCTTTGGAAGGGGTTGACGAGACAACGGGACCACCCCGGAGTGGAGCGCCTCATCTTCCGCTTGAAGGCCAAGTGTGCTGAGCTCCGGCGTGCCGGATAGAGGGTTGCAACGGCAGGCGTGCCGCCCTCCTCCGACCCCAGACTGCTCCTGGAGCAGTTTCCTCCATATCGCCCGCGACCGGCGCTGCGTCGCTGTACTAGGCCGTTGTGCCTTGTAACCCTATTTTTTGGCTGTGATTGTCTCTGTACTTTGCTACCTATTTATACTCTAAGGGCCTCATTCTTAAGGCCGGGCAAGCGCCTCCTCTCTAAAAAAAAAAACTCACACCATTGGCTCAAGTAGATGTGCGCTTTTAGGAGAACATGTATTATATTGATCGGTGGCACCAGTTGCGGCACCATCATAGGTGGCCTCATTGTCTATCATAAGCAATTTGTTGGACATGCCTGTGAAGTACGAGGCATTTGGTTAGTTTGACCATATTTTCTTTTGAACGCTGAGCTTAGAGTCCCAAAAGCACATTTTGGGAGTTGACTTGCTAATTTGCTCTCTCGTGCCAAGTTCATGTATCGTAGAATTTTGTTACTCTAGAAAAAACTTACACCATGGTACGATTGATAACGAGCTAAGTTTAAGGTGTTATAGTTTACAATTTTGCTTTGGGGAGTGTGAAGTGTTTTTATATGGAGTTTGGCCACCATCTAAGATATACATGAGAATGGTACGGGGACCTCGTGAACGAGATGAAATGATGCAGCTATGCTCATTTCCTTCTTAACTTTGTGAACTCAAACGTCTAATGAAAGAGCATACAGATAGATGGCTCACAAACTCACTTATCTATTCCTTTTCATATCGGATCGTGTCAAGAAGATCATGCACATTTACACATAAAATTTACGATGGAGTTACTCTAAACTCACAAGACATGTCTTCCTTTTGCAACCAACTCCGAGGACGTTCTTTTTTTGCTGACAATAATGATAAACACACACTAATCTATATATCTTATACCCCACCACATGTTATGAATTGATATTTTTTCCTACCCATGTGTGCTTTCACATCATCTAAATTGTTGTAGTCATTGGATTTGTTAGCTTCGTCAACTAACATCTGTCCGATTTGAAGATGATAGTCTCTCTACCTGGCAACATGCATGGTGGGTTTTAAATGCCACCACATTTAGTTTACGACATGCTCAATTTTTTATATTATTTTGTTACTTTCTTTCTACATAGCATAGTTTTAAATCTTAAGGGTGAATACATACCGTGTACATTATTTAAAAATTGAATCACTAATTACGCGGCAACGAGTGGGGCATCGTCTAGATTTCTCAAAAACAAAACCCACAACCTCAATAATATCATTAAAAGATCCTTATTTTTTCTATTGAGGAGCTCTCCACTCCCAAATTTCATTTCCATGAAGCTGATACGCATTGATACATAAATTCATTGTCCAATTACTCCAACAAAAGGGTCTAAATTCCGCTTTTTGGAAATGAGCACGTGAATTGTAATTTGTTCACCAACATGTCATGAGCACAATTTCTGGAATGATCCTTGTGGCATGTGCATACTTAGATGGTAACCTTCATGATCATATGTTAGGCTAGTGCAGCAGATGGGCGGCCAATCCTATCCAAGAAGGATGCTTAAGGCTTAGATGGCATTCATGTTCCTTGAGGTTCAATCATTTTTGTCTTCCCCGTTGAGCCCGCTGCCGGTATCTGGATGTTACTAGTAGCTTGGTTACATGGAGATGTAACTCTGACATACACAACACTTTGTGCACACAAATTCCTCACCGGTTGTTATTTCCGGTAGTCCTATTGCTTATCATTCTAACAATCTTTACCATTTTATGCTCAACATGCTTGAGCAATATTATTAGAACATACAATTACTATTCCTGGGGGAAGATGTAGCACCAAACACTCTAATTATATAAGACGTGCCATGGTAGAGAAGAACATGAAGAGTTTATGTAAGAGTTGAAATTCTACTTATATATAAGACGTGAGATGTGCTATAGAAGACCATGAAGAGTTTATGTAAGAGGTTGACTCTGCCCATGTTTTGAGAGTTGCAAAGCCAGATATTTCATTTATTGTGGGCATGTTAGGTTAAAAACCTGAATCCTCGATAAAGCAAAAAAGGAAGGTATCAAAGTTCTAGAAGAAAGAAAGCACGAGCATATAAGTTGTCCTATCAAAATACCATGCGTTACAAAGGAAAAATTAGGCATATAATCCTCAAGTATTGTCCCCACTGAAATGTTGACCGGGAGCTGCGTGCTATCCTCAATTGCTGGAGTGCCATGTAACTTCATTATTGTAATGTTGGACCTGATTGATAAATAAGAGCTAAACAGAGAAGAAACGGTGAAAGGCCAGAAAATAGGAGCGAAAGAGAGGAAAAAACACACACACACACACACACACATGCACGCGCGCGCACACACACAGAGAGAGAGAGAGAGAGAGATAGAGAGAGAGAACCAACCTTGGAGGGGCTGTTGCCCCTCCAGGCACCATGAAGGCCAAGGACCAGAGGGGAGAACCTCTCCCCATCTAGGGGGGCATGGAGGAGCAAGCCGGAGGGGAGCCTCTCTCCCCTTCTCTCCCGATGGCGTTGGAGTGCCGCCAGTGGAACCATCGCTACGGTGATCGTCTTCATCAACATTGCCGTCTTCATCACCTTCCTCACCTCTATTCACTGGTCCACTCTCCCGCAACCCGCTCTGATCCCCTACTTGACCATGGTGTTTTGGTTCTATGAATTATTATCCAATGATATTTGTCATCACTATTGTGCTTGACTATATTTTTGTTGTCCTATGCGTTAATTTGTGAATTGCTATGATTGATTAAATTGTTTGTGGTTATGTTATCGTCCTTTGGTGCCCATCATATGAGCGTGTGTGTGGATCACACCATACAGTTAGTTTTATGTTGATAGTTGATACGTCCATTTTGCATCAGGATTCCTATTGTCATTGATAATGTTTTTGGTCATTATTTCACTTTATGATGCAATTCTAATGCCTTTTATCTCTTAACTTGCAAGATTTTCATGGGGAGGAAAATTACAGCCAGTTGGAATTCTGGATCTAAAAAGCTACAACAGAGTTACCTATTCTACAAAGCTCCAAATGACCTAAAACTTCACAAATTTTATTGAATATATAAAAAAAACTGGAGCAAATAAATACCATAGGGGGCCACGTGCTGCTCACAAGGCAACAGGGCACGGCCACCCCGCTAGGTGCGCCCTGATGCCTTGTGGGCCCATAGCAGCCCTCCGGTGCCCATCTTCTGCTATATGAAGGGTTTTGACCTAGAAAAAAATAAGAGGAAGACTTTCGGGATGAAGCGCTGTCATCTCGAGGCAGAACCTGGGCAGGTGCACTTTTGCTCTCTGGTGGAGCGATTCCGTCGGGGATATTTCCCTCCAGGAGGGGGAAATCGAAGCCATCGACATCACCAACGATCCTCTCATCATGGGAGGACCAATTTTCATCAACATCTTCACCAACAACAACTCCTCTCAAACCCTAGTTCATTTCTTGTATTCAATCTTTGTCTCAAAACCTTAGTTTGGTACATTTGGGTTGCTGGTAGTGTTGATTACACATTGTAGTTGATGCTAGTTGTCTTATTTGGTGGAAGATTAAATGCTCAGATCCTTGAGCATATTCAACACTCTGATCTTGAACATGAATATGATTTATGAGTAGTTATTTTTGTTCTTGAGGACATGGGAGAAGTTTTGTTATAAGTAATCATGTGAAGTTGGTATTCGTTTGATATTTTAATGATACAAATTATTTTAAATTATGGTACAATGATGCCCAAGCGTGTGCGCTTGCTAGGGCTACAATAGCATTATGTGCCTATTTATCTGAAACTGTAGGCAAAACAATCGCGCATCTTTAAATGATGGATTTTTATATTGAAATAGTGCATATATATAAGCACGTGACGTGATAGGCGTGAAAAAATCTTGCTGCACATGAACGTGTGGTTGTGTCTTCTTGTAGAGTAGTTCAGTATATGTGCATATAGATAGACTACAGTAGTAGGGCTAATGCATGCATTTGTTAACCAGCTTTGGTGCAGAAAGCATGTGCAATTTTTTTTCCATTTCAAATAGCTCCATGCACATTTGACAATCTCCAATTGACAGGTGTGGAGGAATGAAATGGCAGCCTTCCACCACCACCCTGGGAATTCAGTTCAGGGTAACCGACCCAAGACAACCAACTTAGTGCAATGTCATTGCATCCACAACAACCTGCGGGCGTGCAACCCCAATCAGCACAGGTTGGTCAAGGATGATTCATGTCAACACAACAAATGCAGAGGCGGCAACCACCACCACAATATATGCCGAACATGCAGTACGAGGGAATGTATCCGAATTCGATGCAAAGAAACCAAGGAATGGGCATGAACTCCCAACCGGTTGTTGGTGGACTGTTTTATGGGATGAACTATCAACAGTCATATGCAGTTCAAATGGCCGGTTATGGGTATGTGCACCAATCTGGAGGCTACTACATCCCGAATGCCGCATATGCGTATACCAGTGCAAATGAACTTTCTCAGAGAATGAATGGAGCAACGTCATCCTTTTCTCTAAAGCAGCAAAATAAAGCAAGCAGGCTAGAAGAGTCGCTCTTTGGCGATGTTCTTAGCATTGCCAAAATGAAGCAGAGCAAACTTGCAGCTAGTAAGGTCGGTGGCTTGTAAGAAGAAGGGTGGAGTGGATGCATGATTTTGCTAGCTGCAAAAGCTTTATCTCTTACTCCCTCGCTCCCATAATATAAGAACTTTTTTAGTGTAAACACACTCTTATATTATGAGACGGAGGGAGTAGTACAGATTTCTATTTGCCACTTTCTGTACAATGCCAGATGGGTTTATTGATGTAAAATCAATTTTAGGTAGGGATACATACTGGAAAGTAATAGACTGTATAATTCCTATATGATGATGTAATACAGTTACGAATTTTGTTGTGTCATCAAGTACATCCATGTGTACAAATATTAGGCAAAGACTTTTTAGTATCTCGTTCTGTTTTCCCTATATTTATCTAACAAGAGGAATACTACTTAGTAGTTTATACGTCATACTGATATTCTTGCTCTCATGCCGATTGTTTTAGGCACCTCTTTTATTGACGTCATCATGACCAGAAAGTGAGCTTTTTTCAAATTATACTTGGCATGTACATGTATCAAAGCAGGTACAAAAATCACGGTGGGAATTCTCAATTACCTAAATGACATTGAAACTAGACACATAGCTCACAAATCTAAACTGAAATAGTAAAATTCCTTTGTGGATAAACATACAATTTTCAGCACGGAAACACGCCAATTGTTTATAAAACATCATTTGGTAAGCCGAATTAGTACCTATAGTGTTGATTATTTTAATGCTAGAGTTGATGCAGCAGTACGAGCTACTATTAGACATGGAAGTTAAGCGTTGAGGATCACGCGGAAAGAGGGGCGCCATAGGTAAGAGGAAGTATAGCATGACATGACGCTCTAGGCCAGCTCCAAAGTGTCCACGTGGGGGTGCATCGCACCTACCGGAAAGGAACCAAATGTATGAATTTTATGATATTTGGGTAGCAATGACGGAATGACCTGAACAACGAGCTATGGAGAAGATATGCATACCACGTTATGCAAATCGCATTCATTGAATGTAACATTGTCAGCGTTCCTGTTGCTTATCATTCCTAACACTCTTTACCATTTCCTTTTCAATCTGTTCGGTTAGTAGTGTTGGCGCATACAATTACAATTCTTGAGAATGAGGTAGCAACAAACTACTTATATAAGTAGGACATGGTCAAGCAATAAAGAAGTGTGTATGTAAGGGGTTCAACTCTATTAATATCTAAGAGATAGCACAGGCAGGTATGACATTTATTACGTGCATGTTCGGTTGAAGACTTGAATTGTTAGCGTCAATAATTCAACTACTCTGGTATAGCACAAATGTCTTTTTTCTTTCTAAAACATCAGTTTTTTTTCAAGTCACTGAATCTTCATCTAGTTATACTTATTACCACTTCTTTCAAAGGCAAATAAAGGATAAACTAAAATGTTCCACTCCAGAAGGGAACATTTTTTGGTCATTCCGCAATGAACTCTCACCGATCATTATCGCAACGACTCAACTCTTGGGAAAGACAGAGATATTTATATCTCGGCAGATGATAACAAAGGTGTTGTGCATATGCCTTTTCTAAAAAACTATGCATACTAGATCTATTTCGCAAACCTATTATTGAACTCCCCAAGAGAGAATCTTTTATCCCATTAAGATCTTTCTGCTACTGAATCTTCATCAGAAAGTTTCTTGAGAGAAGCTTGTATCGATTGTTTGCGTTAGTAAGTGCAATCAAATGATGGAATGAAATTCCCTGCCTATAATTTGCATGAAACGAATTTAGTTGGAGAACACCAGTGTCATCAGCCTTTCAGGTTCACCACAAGATATATGAGGGTTATGTATTAACCTATCGCACATACCAGGGAAAGAGTATACTCTTCCTTTTTCTTTTTACCAAATGGTCACTCTTTCAGCAAAGTCAAAATCATGTCTTCTTGTACAAGAACATTTTATAGAACCATAGGCATAGCATTGGTCCGCTTATCTTTTGATCTCGAAATGTTGAAACTGTATGTGTCTTCCTAACGGATGAAGAATACCGTTTTTCCTGCCACAACTTGCACACATTGCGTTCTTCATGACTTTCAACGTGTTGTAACCTTTTGGCCATGCTAAAACTAGAAAGTTCATGTGTTGGTTGAGCTATATGGAATCCCCTATCCTCAACTAACTAAAAAATTATTAACACCCCTAACAAGAGGGATACTAAAAAATTATTGATATCAACCTGACCAAAAAGTGAGCATTTTTCTCCAAACTATACTTGATTTGTACAAGCACATACAAAAATCACAGTTCAAATTCTCAACTAACTAAACGACATTGAAAATTTACACATAGTTCAAAAATCTAAAGTAGAATTCCTCTGGACACAGACATACAGTTTTTAGCATCTGAACAATGCAATTGTATGTAATGCCAATTTATCAACTCGGAACACCAGTCTTCTCCTTAAAATGGTGCATAAATTTATTAATCAGCTAGGCATTCCATGGGTTCACCTCAAGTCCCATTCTCCACTGTTCCTTCTAGTGGAGGGACTGCATGAAGCTCTTTCCTATTTATAAGGAGCAGGCATCTGTCATCTCGAATAATGGACAAACATTAAACTTCTGGTATGACACATGGGATTGTGATACTAAAGCTGAAAGATGGCCACACCTGCACTCCTTTGCACTCAAGGAGAACATTTCCATTGCCGAACTATTTCAAACAGAGGATCTGACTGCTTTGTTCCACTTACCATTGTCTGTGGAGGCATATGCTCAGTTTCAAGACTTGGAGAATCTTATCCAGGATGTGCAACCTAATCTAGAGGACAATTATTGGCATATCTTGCGGGTGCTGCCACTTATAAGGTTTGTAGGTTATTAATGCCTACAATACCACTACTACCAGTGGTCAAATGGCTATGGAAGACATGCTGTCAGTTAAAACATAATATCTTCTTTTGGCTTCTAGCACATGACAGGTTAAATACAGGAACCCTCTTACTATGCAAAAATTTCTTTATACAGGATTACACATGTGTCTTTTACAGCATGCAAACTCTTGAAACAAGAGACCACCTTTTCTTCCACTGCCCATTTGCAAAAATTTCCTGGAACTACATCTATCCCTCTTGAACTCCCACCGACCTAGGTCTTCAGGAAGAGATTGATCAGCTGGAAATACAAATCAACCTGCCTTTCGCCTTGGAAATCATCATTCTGGTGACTTGGGCTATATGGAACACAAGGAATGATTTCATCTTCACACAGATTAGCCCGAGTTTGTATGCTTGCATGAGAAATCTCAAGGATGAAATCAAATGGCTCGTTTACAGAACCAAGAAGAAAGAATATAGTAGGCTAGAGACTAGGTCAAAGCTTTCTTGTAACTAGACAATACCCCGCGCGTTGCTGCGGGAATTGGTTGCAAGATATTTTAGTGATATTTGGTTGTATGAAACATGCATATTTATATAGATTTAACTATAGTTAAATAAAAATAGATATGCATAATCATTTGATTATTGTACAATTGTACAATCATTATTGAATATATGTTTAATAAAACGACAGATGTATTGTCCCATGCATGAATGCTTGTTGAAATGGATGTTTTCCAATGCATGGTTGCATATTGAGTTGGTATGTTCACATGTTAAAGGAAATATAGGTAATGGTGATCAACTATTTGAATGAGACCCGTGCGTTGTTACAAAGAATTTTTAGTGCATACCATGATAGTTTCTATAAAATACATGGGATGTGGTAGATCATACACACTCAAAAAGGTGTGTAATAAGGTGAGAATAGATATGTATATAGGACTGGATAAAATGGCCTGTCATCAATGACACATTTACATTCGCAATAAATAAATAAATCAATGGCATATTTACAATAAAACTATATATACTGCAGAAATCACGTAATGCATTGACAATTGAATAGTTACAAAACATATATAATTTATTGAGTGCTCTATCGTAATCATGCTTAATTCAATGGGATTTCTCATACTTACAAAATATATTTTCTCATGTGCTAAACTATTAACGCAATGGTCTAGTAACCCCAGCAGCTTTTTTTAGGAGTAGTAACCCCAATAGCTAAGGAGTGTGAAATAATTGAAACTGTAACATCCGAGGCACAATATGGTGCACACGCCACAATATCATCGTGTTTGACACGATCCAGCATGCAACACCTTAGGCAATGAACAAACCTTGTATACCCTTTTTCTTTTTACTTGATCCAAGAGGACTTTGCTGCCAGTGACAACTCTCTACATTTAACTTTTCTTACTACTTGCTATGCCAGGTTCATTATTGCTGGTATCAGTCTGAAGCAAATTTGGTTGTTGACTTCTCATGATCATTATTTTAAAAGCTTCGCTATAGCACGCGATAGTGTTTAGAAGAGGTCCTGCGCTAAGGGACTTTGGTCCAAACGCATGAACCAACATTTTAAATAGCGCACTATAGCAATTAAAATAGGGCCGCCGCTAAGAGCCATAGCGTGCTATTTAAAACTATGCTCATGATAGTTGAGGGAGTCCTGGATTAGGGGGTATCCGGACAGCCGGATTATATCCTTTGCCGGACTGTTGGACTATGAAGATACAAGATTGAAGACTTCGTCCCGTGTCCGGATGGGATTCTCCTTGGCGTGGAAGGCAAGCTTGGCAATACGGATATGTAGATCTCCTTCCTTGTAACCGACTCTGTGTAACCCTAGCCCCCTCCGGCGTCTTTATAAACAGGAGGGTTTTAGTCCGTAGGACAACAACAATCATACCATAGGCTAGCTTCTAGGGTTTAGCCTCTCTGATCTCGTGGTAGATCAACTCTTGTACTACTCATATTATCAAGAACAATCAAGCAAGACGTAGGGTATTACCTCCATCAAGAGGGCCCGAACCTGGGTAAACATTGTGTCCCCTGCCTCCTGTTACCATTCGCCTAGATGCACAGTTCGGGACCCCCTACCCGAGATCCGCCGGTTTTGACACCAACATTAATTGGTGCTTTCATTGAGAGTTCCTCCGTGTCGTCATTGTTAGGCTGGATGGCTCCTTCAATCATCGATAGCGATGCGGTCCAGGGTGAGGCTTTTCTCCCCGGACAGATCTTTGTATTCGGCGGCTTCACACTATGGGCCAACTCGCTTGGCCATCTGGAGCAGATCGAGAGCTACGCCCCTGGCCATCAGGTCAGATTTGGAAACTTGGACTACACGACTGACATCCACGGAGACTTGATCTTCGATGGATTCGAGCCCTTGCCGAGTGCGCCGCACGGTCACGATGAACATGATTTAGCTCTACCGTCGGACAGTGTTCGGGAGATCGCACCGGCGACCGCTCCAACCCTCAATTCGGAGCCAGTTGCACCATCCATGGACGGGTGGATAGACCCCGCCACGGAGGCAGCATTCTCAGCGGCGATCGAGCCGAGTATCGACCTTACCCTTCACGAGAGCCGTGACGCCAAACTGCCGGATTCTTCCCGGGCCACGGACTCCGAACCGCTTGCGCCCGTGCCTATTGGATCCAACTGGGCGCCAATCATGGAGTTCACCTCCGCGGATATCTTTCAGCACTCGCCCTTCGGCGACATACTGAACTCATTAAGGTCTCTCTCCTTGTCAGGAGAGTCCTGGTCGAACTATGTCCGGAAGGATTGGGATGCAGATGACGAAGAAATTCGCCGCCCACCCACCACCCACTTAGTAGCCACTGTCGATGATTCGACCGACATGCTCGACTTCGACTCCGAAGACATCGACGGTATGGACGACGATGCAGGAGACGAACAGGAACCACTGCCCACAGGGCACTGGACGCCCACTTCATCATATGATGTATACATGGTGGACACACCCACAGAAAATGACGACGAGGAACGGAAGGACGCAACAAAGGATCATTCCCTCGAGAAGCAGTCAAAGCGGCGGTGTAAGCACTGCTCTAAATCCTGCCTCGGCAGAAACAACGATCATATAGACCCAGTGATAGAGCAGGGTGACCAGCGGACGACAAACACGGCATTGAACCATCGTCCGACCACGGCAACATGGAGAATCAAACCGAACAACCCGACTCCGGCGAAGATAACAGTCCAGATGACGTCACACCGAACAGGCACCCGGAGCAACAGAATACCCATCAAAGGCTTGTTGCCACTAGGAGGAGTGTGAAAAAGCAAAAGCAAAGGCTCAGGGCTGCACAAGACACACTCAGAATTAGATGGAGTGAAGTACTCAACACTGCAGCAAAGTACGGCGGTAGTCGCCACACAAAGAGCTACCCGAAGTGAAAGCTGCTACCTGAATTCGATGAGGAGGCCTTAGATGTTGGGGAACGTAGTAATTTCAAAAAAATTCCTACGCACACGCAAGATCATGGTGATGCATAGAAACGAAAGGGGAGAGTGTTGTCCACGGACCCTCGTAGACCAAAAGTGGAAGCGTTAGCACAACGCGGTTGATGTAGTCGTACGTCTTCACGATCCGACGGATCAAGTACCGAACGCACGACACCTCCGAGTTCAGCACACGTTCAACCCGATGACGTCCCTCGAACTCCGATACAACCAAGTGTTGAGGGAGAGTTTTGTCAGCACGATGGCGTGGTGACGATGTTGATGTTCTACCGACGCAGGGGTTTGCCTAAGCACCGCTACAGTATTATCGAGGTGGACTATGGTGGAGGGGGCACCGCACACGGCTAAAAGATCAACTTGAGGTTGTGTCTATGGGGTGCCCCCTTGCCCCCATATATAAAGGAGCAAAGGGGGGGTGCGGCCGGCCATAGGAGGAGGCGCGCCGGAGGAGTCCTACTCCCACCGGGAGTAGGACTCCCCCCCTTTTCCTAGTTGGATTAGGACTTGGGAGGGGGAAGGAGTGGAGGAGAAGGAAGGAAGGGTGGCGCCGCCCCCCTCTCCTTGTCCTATTCGGACTAGGGGGAGGGGCGCGCGGCCAGCCCTTGCCTCCTTTCCTCTCTTCCACCTAGGCCCACTAAGGCCCATTAAGTTCCTGGGGGGTTCCGGTAACCTCCCGGTACTCCGGTAAAATCCCGATTTCACCCGGAACACTTATGATATCCAAACATAAGCTTCCAATATATCAATCTTCATGTCTCGACCATTTCGAGACTCCTCGTCATGTCCGTGATCACATCCGGGACTCTGAACAACATTCGGTACATCAAAACATATAGACTCATAATATAACTGTCATCAAAATGTTAAGCGTGCGGACCCTACGGGTTCGAGAACTATGTAGACATGACCGAGACACGTCTCCGGTCAATAACCAATAGCGGAACCTGGATGCTCATATTGGCTCCTACATATTCTACGAAGATCTTTATCGGTCAAACCGCATAACAACATACGTTGTTCCCTTTGTCATCGGTATGTTACTTGCCCGAGATTCGATCGTCGGTATCTCAATGTGACGCCCCCGATTCAATCGTACACTAATCATACACGCAAACGTGTACGATCAAGATCAGGGACTCACGGGAAGATATCACAACACAACTCTACAAATAAAATAAGTCATACAAGCATGATATTACAATCCAGGGGCCTCGAGGGCTCGAATACAAGAGCTCGATCATAGACGAGTCAGCAGAAGCAACAATACCTGAGTACAGACATAAGTTAAACAAGTTTGCCTTAAGAAGGCTAGCACAAACTGGGATACAGATCGAAAGAGGCGCAGGCCTCCTGCCTGGGATCCTCCTAAACTACTCCTGGTCGTCGTCAGCGGGCAGCACGTAGTAGTAGGCACCTCCAGTGTAGTAGGAGTCGTCGTCGAAGGTGGCGTCTAGCTCCTGGGCTCCAACATCTGGTTGCGACAACCAGGTAGAAGGGATAGGGGGAAAAGAGGGAGAAAGCAACCGTGAGTACTCATCCAAAGTACTCGCAAGCAAGGAGCTACACTACATATGTATGCATTGGTATCAACTGGAATAAGGCTATTATATGTGGACTGAACTGCAGAAAGCCGGAATAAGAGGGGGATAGCTAGTCCTTTCGAAGACTACGCTTCTGGTAACCTCCATCTTGCAGCATGTAGAAGAGAGTAGACGGAAGTCCTCCAAGTAGCATCGTATAGCATAAACCTAACCGATGATCCTCCCCTCGTCGCCCTGTGAGAGAGCGATCACCGGTTGTATCTGGCACTTGGAAGGGTGTGTTTTATTAAGTATCCGGTTCTAGTTGTCATAAGGTCAAGGTACAACTCCAAGTCGTCCTGTTACCGAAGATCACGGCTATTCGAATAGATTAACTTCCCTGCAGGGGTGCACCACATAACCCAACACGCTTGATCCCATTTGGCCGGACACACTTTTCGGGGTCATGCCCGGCCGCGGAAGATCAACACGTCACAGCCCCACCTAGGCACACCAGAGAGGTCAGCACCCCGGTCTAAATCCTATGGCGCAGGGGTCTGGGCCCATCGCCCATTGCACACCTGCATGTTGTGTACGCGGCCAGAGAGCAGACCTAGCAACCTCCATTACAAAGAAAGTTGCGTTACGCGGTCCGACCCGGCGCGCGCCGCTTAGTCGCTGACGTCACGAAGGCTTCAGCTGATACCACGACGTCGAGTGCCCATAACTGTCCCCGCGTAGATGGTTAGTGCGTATAGGCCAGTAGCCAGACTTAGATCAAATACCAAGATCTTGTTAAACGTGTTAAGTATCCGCGAACACTGACTAGGGCCAGGCCCACCTCTCTCCTAGGTGGTCTCAACCTGCCCTGTCGCTCCGCCACAAAGTAACAGTCGGGGGTCGTCGGGAACCCAGGCCCACCACTACCTGGATGGAGCCACCTGCCCCTTCAGCCCCCATCTCCAAACAGTATCACCGGTAATGTAACAGTGTAAAGTATTTAGTATATGCCCGTGATCACCTCCCGAAGTGATCACGGCCCAGTAGTATAGCATGGCAGACGGACAAGAGTGTAGGGCCACTGATGGAACACTAGCATCCTATACTAAGAAGTAGGATAGCAGGTAATGGTAACAACAGTAGTAGCAAGGACAGGCTATGCATCAGGATAGGAATAACAGAAAGCAGTAACATGCTATACTACTCTAACGCAAGCAGTATAGAGGAGAGTAGGTGATATCTGGTGATCAAGGGGGGGCTTGCCTGGTTGCTCTGGCAAGAGAGAGGGGTCGTCAACACCGTAGTCATACTGGGTAGCAGCGACGTCGGTCTCGGTGTCTAGCGGAGAGAAGAGGGGGGAGAAACAGTAAATACATAGCAAGCAAGTGCATAATAGGACAACAGGCAGAGCTAGATGTGTTCTAACGCGGTATGAGGTGGTACCGGTGAAGGGGGAAAACATCCGAGAAAGTATCCCCGGTGTTGCGCGTTTTCGGGCAAAGGAGCCGGAGGGGGAAAGTTGCATGTTTTCTATGCTAGGGATGTGTGGCGGACGAACGGAGAGTGTATCCAGATTCGTCTCGTCGTTCTGAGCAACTTTCATGTTGAAAATAATTTAATCCGAGTTACGGATTAAAAGATATGAAGGGGAGCCTTGGCGCAGTGGTAAAGCTGCTGCCTTGTGACCATGAGGTCATGGGTTCAAGTCCTGGAAAAAGCCTCTTACAGAAATGTAGGGAAAGGCTGCGTACTATAGACCCAAAGTGGTCGGACCCTTCCCTGGACCCTGCGCAAGCGGGAGCTACATGCACCAGGTTGCCCCCCCTACGGATTAAAAGATATGATTTTCTAAAGATTTTATTAATTTTTGGAATTTAATTAATTATTTAATTTAATTCGAAGATAGATTTATAACATCAGCATGAGGTCATGCTGACGTCAGCAGTCAACAGGGTTGACTGGTCAACCTGACCAGTGGGTCCCACAGGTCATTGACTGTTTATTAATTAACAGTAGTTAATTAGGTTAATTAGTCATTAGGGTAATTAATCATAATTAGTTAATTTAAACAGAATTAATTAAGTTAATTATTTTAGTTAATTAATTTATTATTATAATTATTATTTATTCTTTTTATCATTATTATTTTTAATCCTTTTTTTTGAAACGTTTTGGAGGCGGGGCCCTCCTGTCATTGGCCCATAGGGGAGCCTAGTGGGCTTGCGGGCGTGGTGCCCGTGCCCGAGGCCGAACGGGGCTGGCCCCGGGCGCAGCCCGTGGCGTGGGCGCCGGCAGCTAGAACGCCGGCCAGTGGGGGGGCGAGTCGTGGTGGATGGGGCGAGGCCAGGGACGACGACGAGCGAGGCGGGAGGCGAGCGCGTCGAGGGGGAAGCAGGGGGCGGCCACGCGCGAGCTCCGGACGGCGCGAGCGGCCGGTGGGCAAGCAGAGGCGGGGTCTGGATCAGGCGGTGGCGAGCGTCCAAGGCCGCAGTCGGCGCGGCGGGGCTAGGCGGGGCTGGCACAGCTGCGGGGAGGCAGCAGGTAGAGCAAGCAGCAGCACAGCAGCCAGCGGCAGCAGAGCAAGCAGATAGCAGCGGTGGGCGAGGACGCCCAGCGGGGTCGCGATGCGGGTGGCGAGCATGGCGGTGGGCGCGCGGTCGCAGGTGAAGCAAGATGCAGACGACGAGGCGCGCGGCTGCAGGGCGCGTGCGGGCTTTGAGGGAAGAGGAGAAGGAGGGGTTCCTCACGAGAGGTTGTAGGGTCAGTGGCAACGGGGGACGAGGAGGAGGTCGAGGACGACGGCGGAGCGGTCCGGCGAGGGCGTGTTCCGGCAAGGCGGCGTCGTAATGGCGGCGTCGTAGCTCGAGGGGGTCCGGCGGGGAAGAGACGATGGGGCGGCGCCGGCGAGGTCCAGGGAGCGCCTGGCGTCGCCGGGGCGGCGGGGTAGGTAGCGGGGCGCCGGGCGCCGCGGTCGTCGCCCCGATCCAGAGGGGATCGGGGAGTGGGGGAGCGAGGGGAGTGGGGATGGGGAAGTGGGGCGATGGGGGTGGTTAGGGTTTCGGGGGTAATGGATAAGGGGAGGGGGTGGCCGGCCGGCTAGGCCTGGTGGGTGAATTGGGTCGGCCCGTTGGGTCTGTTGGCCCAGGGGGGGTCTTTCTCCCTTTGCTTGTTTTTTTGTTTGTTTCTTTCTTTTATTTATTTTTTCTTTCCTGTTTTAGTTAGTTTAGGTCATTTAGGTATTTTATAAAAATGTGTTTGCTGCACTATAATTACCTATGTCATTTTTGGCACAGCCCGAACATTTTAGTTTAATATTTTGAAAAAAATTGTCGTTTGACTTATTTAGGATTTAAATTTGAAAAGGTTTCGAATTAACATTAGATTAACTACAGTGACAGAGGTGACGTGTCACCATTAACGTGAGATTACTGTATCATGATTATCCGGGCGTCACAATTCTCCTCCACTACAAGAAATCTCGTCCCGAGATTTAAGAGGGGGACTAAGGGGTAAAGTTCTGGTTACGAAATCCTAACGAATCTTCTCAGTCTTGGTTGCTCTTCTTGAAGAGGTCGATCCATTACATTGACGTCTTCATTTCTCTGCTTCAGGTCATCATGGTGATGTCGTCCTTTTCTAGGGAACTCCAACGTACTTACGAATAGGTAAGGGGCAGCTCGGCTATGACAGAATGCTTATGAGGGAAACAATCTGGGGGTTAACCCATGAAGGAGCATAAGATTATCTCTCGAGTTGAACATATCGAATACATCAAGAGTAAGGTACGCAGGTACAATAAGAGGTTCCAATTGGATAGATAGTTGCTCGAAGTCTGAACCAGAGTGAGAAAGGGTTTCAGAGCAGCGAGAGTAAGTATTGCGTCTGATAGCAGAATAGAGCACTAGGAAGGTGGCCCGTGAATTAAATACGAAGCCAAGCGCGAGGAATAACTTCGACGACAGGGTGTATAGGAGAGTCAGGTTTCGATCCTGTGGAACTTTGGGTTATGGGCCCACCATGTGGGTTAAAAGTAGGAAGGGCGTTGACATCTTGCATGGTCATGTAGGCAAGGCATGTCAGAGGTTAGTCTGTCGGTTATGTCGACAACAACATCGGTACCAAGGGCGAGGGACGAAGAGAACCATTTTTCCTGCTCGTTCAACGAGGCGGACCAATAGGCAAAGTTCTCATCCATCGGTGGTTACCGGAATGTCATCAACAATAGAAACAGGGTCTTACTGACACGGTTGTACACCAAGGTATTTACTTAAGCAGAAGAATATTACTTCTTAAATCATATGGATCACGAGGAAGATTAAACAAATCAATGGAAAGGAAAATGTGATCATCAGATTAAATAGAGCAATGGAAAGGAAAATGTGTTTAAACACATTATTCAGGGGTATATCCTTCGCTAAGGACAAACAGAGCATGATATCCACAACAGGATATAATGTAGAAGACCCTTTAGGAAAGGGGAGAGAAACTTCATGACATTACCCATACAACGGTGTTTGGATAATTGATAAAGAAAATTCAACGTTGTGCTTCAAATGTTCTTATTGATGATCGGAGTACCACCGACATGCTTCGAGATAGCATTGACATGGTCAACAGGTAAAGATCGGGCTATGGATACATAAGGGATCCATCAGGATCAACTTATAGAATAAGTCTTATAATTTCCTCAGGGAAGAATGGTTAAGCTTGCTAATAAGGAAACTATAACAGTAGGTCATCCGGCCAGGTGTGCTGGACATGCCATCACCTTACCGGGTCATAAAAGACCAGTGTTATAACTCTTGGAAAAATGTTCCAACCATCATATCTGATCGAGATTCAGATCTGATCGGTGTTAGGATACCTCGGACTCAGGATGCCTGAGAAGGAAAAGTGCAAAATGAATTGACGAGACGACATTGTAAGATTCTCGGGAAATCTACTATGGAAGCGAGTTCCGAAATAGGAGCTCATCATTAAACCAATGAAGGGATAAGGTGGTAGCTGATGAACTCAGTGACAATTCATTGAGGTTTCCAAAAAGATGTATTTCCACAAGTATGTGAACAAGGATATAACATTTGTCAGAACAAAAGATATAATGATGTATGCTCGAGGAAAACATACACAATTAAACATTGGTTGAAAGGTGCGCCCGAAATATGGGTAGGGTTGCAGGACCAATGTGAGAATGGTGATTCAGTAATCAATAGTCTAAGAATGAACGGTCGACCATTAACTTCCAAGCAATAGGGTTGCTAGAAGGGAAGAATCCAAACAACACCGTTCACTTGTTGGAATCAACACGGGGACCAAGAAAGAATGGTGATGGTGAGAAGTATCACTATACCAAGAATTTTTTAAGAGGTGATGAAATTCTCACGACATTCTTGACATAAAAGATGGTAATACTCCAAGGTAATGGAGAACAAATGCTGGATAGTAAGGATCTCAAGGTATAACACAAAACACGAATAAGTTTGTGTTGAACGGGAGGCAATAAAGTGGTCGGTGATAACACAAACCATTGAGGGGCGAGGATGGTATTTCTCATCAAGAATTCGATATATATATATCTTGGGAGAGCTCAGGATGTTGATGATGACCACGACACATTTGTCGAGAGATTTCATGAAGATGTAATCGGTCGGCGATGACATCAAGTCAAATGATGATGCATCGGAAGTCAAATAATACTTGAAGAAGAACTCATAAGAAGTTATGCAGTTCCGTGATAATCTCGAGATGCCAGAGGGGGTAATACTCGATGACAGATCAAAGTAGAGGTTGGACTGGGGTATTGCTCTACAGAAGACAAGCGCTTAAACTTGCACGCGAAATGGCATTTAAAGGAGAACATGGTCGGAACCACGATTGCAAAAGGCCAGATCCCAGATATAAGATGAACTTATACCAAAGGAATAATTAATTTAAGAGAAGCTTTAATGATAAGATCTGCATCGTGTCCATGGGCATGAACACAAAGTTCAAGGTCGACTCCCACTTCTCCAATGCATAACCTTTCATTCACTTCTCACTTTAGAAGAAGTTGTAGTGTTGAAATTTTATCTGGCAAAATACCAGAAGTGTATGACTCGTGAAAACTTTCGAGTTCACACATATTAAGGAAGGCATAGGTTCAACCCATCAAGGTATCATGGAAATATATACCACAAGCTTCAATAGTAAATCCCACCAGCTCAAAAGCTGAGCATGGTTGAGAAAGCAGAGGATACAATTTACCAAAGGCATTATGTATCTGAGGAAAGGCTCACAAGGTTATTGAATAAGGAGGACACTATCGAATAATAATCCAATAAAGGATCTGACGGTCCATAGCGGAGTTGATGTGAGCATCGGCACACAATCAGTTGAAGAAAGGATGCAAGGGCATCAGATTATAGAACACCTGAATGATTCGATGCTTAGTTATCAAAGAAATTATGATTCCCAAATAGAAGGATCAGAAGCAGACGCTCTGATCAAGGGTGGATAAGTTCAATGGACCTAAGGGTACAATTGACGGCAACAGATTGGTCGAGAACAAGCTCATGTTCAAAAATGACGTCTGAGCCAGAAAGATAATTTAAAAGGATCAACTGATAATAGTGTGCATTCGCACACATGTTGAATCAATAGGATCAAAATTTAAGGTGTCTAAGGATACTAACGAATATTGCCAGACATATGAAAAGCATCCATAATGCAAGCAGACAAGTATTGCAGAGCAATAAGCTACTAAGGATTCTTGGAGGATCAAATAGTATTTCGAAGACCATTGTGAAACACATGAACAACTGGGGGTGAGCGGATACTCGATAAGTGCGAGAATTATCCATAGGGGTATTCAGGTGACAAAGAACAGCAAGGCAGTAAGCTCAAAGGATTATCGAAACAACGTCAAGTAGTTCGGGGTATCTTGTAATAACAAGACCAACTGGGGATGATTGTAAGAATAATAACTGCAAGTAGTTATCCATAAGGGTGGACGGTGGAAGAGGAATTGCAAACGCGATGAACACAAGTTCTCGGGTTAACAGCAGAGAGTATCTTCAGGGTCTTCACATACAGCAGACGGTCATCAGTAATAAGGGGCTCTCCGGGTGAAAGTGATAACGAGATCCTAATGTTAGATTTAGCAAAATTCAATTAGCCCGAATAGAAGAGAGATCAGAGTTCCAGAGTATAGACAAGGAGTAAAAGATCCTAATACCACCCAATGGCGACGTGAGCCCGTAAGCTACACAGCCATGTTAGTAAAAGTTTTTTTTAATGACTAGACTCGACTTCGGCCAAGGAGCGTGGAAGGGGGATTCCTACAGGCAGTCGGCTCTTATACCAGCTTGTGACGCCCCCAATTCAATCGTACACTAATCATACATGCAAACGTGTACGATCAAGATCAGGGACTCACGGGAAGATATCACAACACAACTCTACAAATAAAATAAGTCATACAAGCATGATATTACAAGCCAGGGGCCTCGAGGGCTCGAATACAAGAGCTCGATCATAGACGAGTCAGCAGAAGCAACAATATCTGAGTACAGACATAAGTTAAACAAGTTTGCCTTAAGAAGGCTAGCACAAACTGGGATACATATCGAAAGAGGCGCAGGCCTCCTGCCTGGGATCCTCCTAAACTACTCCTGGTCGTCGTGAGCGGGCAGCACGTAGTAGTAGGCACCTTCGGTGTAGTAGGAGTCGTCGTCGAAGGTGGCGTCTGGCTCCTGGGCTCCAACATCTGGTTGCGACAACCAGGTAGAAGGGATAGGGGAAAAGAGGGAGAAAGCAACCGTGAGTACTCATCCAAAGTACTCGCAAGCAAGGAGCTACACTACATATGTATGCATTGGTATCAACTGGAATAAGGCTATTATATGTGGACTGAACTGCAGAAAGCCGGAATAAGAGGGGGATAGCTAGTCCTTTCGAAGACTAGTTCAATATTGGATTATTTTTTTCTTTTCTGTTTTAGTTAGTTTAGGTCATTTAGGTATTTTATAAAAATGTGTTTGCTGCACTATAATTACCTATGTCATTTTTGGCACAGCCCGAACATTTTGGTTTAATATTTTGAAAAAATTTGTCGTTTGACTTATTTAGGATTTAAATTTGAAACGGTTTCGAATTAACATTAGATTAACTACAGTGACAGAGGTGACGTGTCACCATTAACGTGAGATTACTGTAGCATGATTATCCGGGCGTCACACTCAATACCTAGTTCAATCTCGTTACCGACAAGTCTCTTTACTCGTTCCATAATACATCATCCCACAACTAACTCATTAGTTGCAATGCTTGCAAGGCTTAAGTGATGTGCATTACCGAGAGGGCCCAGAGATACCTCTCCGACAATCGGAGTGACAAATCCTAATCTCGAAATACGCCAACCCAACATGTACCTTTGGAGACACCTGTGGAGCTCCTTTATAATCACCCAGTTACGTTGTGACGTTTGGTAGCACACAAAGTGTTCCTCTGGCAAACGGGAGTTGCATAATAACATAGTCATGGGAACATGTATAAGTCATGAAGAAAGCAATAGCAACATACTAAACGATCGGGTGCTGAGCTAACGGAATGGGTCATGTCAATCACATCATTCTCCTAATGATGTGATTCCGTTAATCAAATGACAACTCATGTCTATGGCTAGGAAACATAACCATCTTTGATTAACAAGCTAGTCAAGTAGAGGCATACTAGTGACACTTTGTTTGTCTATGTATTCACACATGTATTATGTTTCCGGTTAATACAATTCTAGCATGAATAATAAACATTTATCATGATATAAGGAAATAAATAATAACTTTATTATTGCCTCTAGGGCATATTTCCTTCAGTCTCCCACTTGCACTAGAGTCAATAATCTAGATTACACAGTAATGATTCTAACACCCATGGAGCCTTGGTGCTGATCATGTTTTGCTCGTGGAAGAGGCTTAGTCAACGGGTCTGCAACATTCAGATCCGTATGTATCTTGCAAATCTCTATGTCTCCCACCTGGACTAGATCCCGGATGGAATTGAAGCATCTCTTGATGTGCTTGGTTCTCTTGTGAAATATGGATTCCTTCGCCAAGGCTATTGCTCCAGTATTGTCACAAAAGATTTTCATTGGACCCGATGCACTAGGTATGACACCTAAATCGGATATGAACTCCTTCATACAGACTCCTTCATTTGCTGCTTCCAAAGCAGCTATGTACTCTGCTTCACACGTAGATCCTGCCACAACGCTTTGTTTAGAACTGCACTAACTGACAGCACCACCGTTTAATGTAAAGACGTATCCATTTTGTGATTTAGAATCGTCCAGATTAGTGTCAAAGCTTGCATCAACGCAACCATTTACGATGAGCTCTTTGTCACCTCCATAAGCGAGAAACATATCCTTAGTCCTTTTCAGGTATTTCAGGATGTTCTTGACCGTTGTCCAGTGATCCACTCCTGGATTACTTTGGTACCTCCCTACTAGACTTATAGCAAGGCACACATCAGGTCTGGTACACAGCATTGCATACATGATAGAGCCTATGGCTGAAGCATAGGGAACATCTTTCATTTTCTCTCTACCTTCTGCAGTGGTCGGGCATTGAGTCTTACTCAACTTCACACCTTGTAACACAGGCAAGAACCCTTTCTTTGCTTGATCCATTTTAAACTTCTTCAAAACTTTGTCAAGGTATGTGCTTTGTGAAAGTCCAATTAAGCGTCTTGATCTATCTCTATAGATCTTAATGCCCAATATATAAGCAGCTTCACCGAGGTCTTTCATTGAGAAACTCTTATTCAAGTATCCCTTTATGCTATCTAGAAATTCTATATCATTTCCAATCAGCAATATGTCATCCACATATAATATTAGAAATGCTACAGAGCTCCCACTCACTTTTTTGTAAATACAGGCTTCTCCAAAAGTCTGTACGAAACCAAATGCTTTGATCACACTATCAAAGCGTTTATTCCAACTTCGAGAGGCTTGCACCAGTCCATAAATGGATCGCTGGAGCTTGCACACTTTGTTAGCTCCCTTTGGATCGACAAAACCTTCCGGTTGCATCATATACAACTCTTCTTCCAGAAATCGATTCAGGAATGCAGTTTTGACATCCATTTGCCAAATTTCATAATCATAAAATGCGGCAATTGCTAACATGATTCAGACAAACTTAAGCATCACTACGGGTGAGAAGGTCTCATCGTAGTCAATCCCTTGAACTTGTCGAAAACCTTTCGCAACAAGTCAAGCTTTGTAGACAGTAACATTACCGTCAGCGTCAGTCTTCTTATTGAAGATCCATTTATTCTCAATTATTTGTCGATCATCGGGCAAGTCAACCAATTCCATACTTTGTTCTCATACATGGATCCCATCTCAGATTTCATGGCCTCAAGCCATTTTGCGGAATCGGGGCTCACCATCGCTTCTTCATAGTTCATAGGTTCATCATGATCTAGTAGCATGACTTCCAGAATAGGATTACCGTACCACTCTGGCGTGGATCTTATTCTGGTTGATCTACGAGGCTTAGTAGTAACTTGATCTGAAGTTTCATGATCATCATCATTAACTTCCTCACTGATTGGTGTAGGTGTCACAGAAACTGGTTTCTGTGATGAACTACTTTCTAATAAGGGAGCAGGTACAGTTACCTCATCAAGTTCTACTTTCCTCCCACTCACTTCTTTCGAGAGATACTCATTCTCTAGAAAGTTTCCGAATTTAGCAACAAAAGTCTTGCCTTCGGATCTGTGATAGAAGGTGTACCCAACAGTCTCCTTTGGGTATCCTATGAAGACACATTTCTCCGATTTGGGTTCAAGCTTATCAGGTTGAAGCTTTTTCACATAAGCATCGCAGCCCCAAACTTTCAGAAACGACAACTTTGGTTTCTTGCCAAACCATTGTTCATAAGGCGTCATCTCAACGGATTTCGATGGTGCCCTATTTAACGTGAATGCGGCCGACTCTAAAGCATAACCCCAAAAGGATAGCGGTAAATCAGTAAGAGACATCATAGATCGCACCATATCTAGTAAATTATGATTACGACGTTCGGACACACCATTACGTTGTGGTGTTCCGGGTGGCGTGAGTTGCGAAACTATTCCACATTGTTTCAAATGTACACCAAACTCGTAACTCAAATATTCTCCTCCACGATCAGATCGTAGAAACTTTATTTTCTTGTTACGATGATTTTCAACTTCACTCTGAAATTCTTTGAAATTTTCAAATGTTTCAGACTTATGTTTCATTAAGTAGATATACCCATATCTGCTTAAGTCATCTGTGAAGGTGAGAAAATAACGATATCCGGCACGAGCCTCAATATTCATCGGACCACATACATCTGTATGTATGATTTCCGAAAAATCAGTTGCTCTCTCCATAGTACCGGAGAACGGCATTTTAGTCATCTTGCCCATGAGGCATGGTTCGCAAGTACCAAGTGATTCATAATCAAGTGGTTCCAAAAAGTCCCTCAGTATGGAGTTTCTTCATGCGCTTTACACCGATATGACCTAAATGGCAGTGCCACAAATAAGTTGCACTATCATTATCAACCCTGCATCTTTTGGCTTCAATATTATGAATATGTGTGTCACTACTATCGAGATTCAATAAGAATAGACCACTCTTCAAGGGTGCATGACCATAAAAGATATTACTCGTATAAATAGAACAACCATTATTCTCTGATTTAAATGAATAACCGTCTCGCATCAAACAAGATCCATATATAATGTTCATGCTCAACGCTGGCACCAAATAACAATTATTTAGGTCTAATACTAATCCCGAAGGTAGATGTAGAGGTAGCGTGCCGACCGCGATCACATCAACTTTGGAACCATTTCCCACGCGCATCATCACCTCGTCCTTAGCCAATCTTCGCTTAATCCGTAGTCCCTGTTTCGAGTTGCAAATATTAGCAACAGAACCAGTATCAAATACCCAGGTGCTACTGCGAGCATTAGTAAGGTACACATCAATAACATGTATATCACATATACCTTTGTTCACCTTGCCATCCTTCTTATCCGCCAAATACTTGGCGCAGTTCCGCTTCCAGTGACCAGTTTGCTTGCAGTAGAAGCACTCAGTTTCAGGATTAGGTCCAGACTTAGGTTTCTTCTCTTGAGCAGCAACTTGCTTGCTGTTCTTCTTGAAGTTCCCCTTCTTCTTCCCTTTGCCATTTTTCTTGAAACTAGTGGTCTTGTTGACCATCAACACTTGATGCTCCTTCTTGATTTCTACCTCCGCAGCCTTTAGCATTGCGAAGAGCTCGGGAATTGTCTTATCCATCCCTTGCATGTTATAGTTCATCACGAAGCTCTTGTAGCTTGGTTGCAGTGATTGGAGAATTCTGTCAATGACGCTATCATCTGGAAGATTAACTCCCAGTTGAATCAAGTGATTATTATACCCAGACATCTTGAGTATATGCTCACTGACAAAACTATTCTCCTCCATCTTGCAGCTATAGAACTTATTGGAGACTTCATGTCTCTCAATCCGGGCATTTGCTTGAAATATTAACTTGAACTCTTGGAACATCTCATATGCTCCATGACGTTCAAAACATCGTTGAAGACCCGTTCTAAGCCGTAAAGCATGGCACACTGAACTATTGAGTAGTCATCAGCTTTGCTCTGCCAGATGTTCATAACGTCTGCTGTTGCTCCTGCAGCAGGCCTGGCACCCAGGGGTGCTTCTAGGACGTAATTCTTCTGTGCAGCAATGAGGATAATCCTCAAGTTATGGACCCAGTCCGTGTAATTGCTACCATCATCTTTCAACTTTGCTTTCTCAAGGAACGCATTAAAATTCAACGGAACAACAACACAGGCCATCTATCTACAATCAACATAGACAAGCAAGATACTATCAGGTACTAAGTTCATGATAAATTTAAGTACAATTAATCATATTACTTAAGAACTCCCACTTAGATAGATATCCCTCTAATCCGCTAAGTGCTCACGTGATCCAAATCAACTAAACCATGTCCGATCATCACGTGAGATGGAGTAGTTTCAATGGTGAACATCACTATGTTGATCATATCTACTATATGTTTCACGCTCGACCTTTCGGTCTCCTTGTTCCGAGGCCATATCTATTATATGCTAGGCTCGTCAAGTTTAACCTGAGTATTCCATGTGTGCAACTATTTTGCACCCGTTCTATTTGAATGTAGAGCCTATCGCACCCGATCATCACGTGGTGTCTCAGCACGAAGAACTTTCGCAACGGTGCATACTCAGGGAGAACACTTATACTTTGATAATTTAGTGAGGGATCATCTTATAATACTACCGTCAATCAAAGCAAGATAAGATGCATAAAAGATAAACATCACATCTAATCAATATAAGTGATATGATATGGCCATCATCATCTTGTGCTTGTGATCTCCATCTCCGAAGCATCTCCATGATCACCATCGTCACTGGCGCGACACCTTGATCTCCATCGTAGCATCGTTGTCATCTCACCAATCTTATGCTTCTACGACTATCGCTACCGCTTAGTGATAAAGTAAAGCATTACAGGGCAATTGCATTGTATACAATAAAGCGACAACCATATGGCTCCTGCCAGTTGCTGATAACTCGGTTACAAAACATGATCATCTCATACAATAAAATTTAGCATCACGTCTTGACCATATCACATCACAACATGCCCTGCAAAAACAAGTTAGACGTCTTCTACTTTGTTGTTGCAAGTATTACGTGGCTGCTACGGGCTTAGCAAGAACCGTTCTTACCTACGCATCAAAAACCACAACGATAGTTTGTCAAGTTGGTGTTGTTTTAACCTTCGCAAGGACCGGGCGTAGCCACATTCGGTTCAACTAAGGTTGGAGAAACTGACACCCGCCAGCCACCTATGTGCAAAGCACGTCGGTAGAACCAGTCTCGCGTAAGCGTATGCGTAATGTCGGTCCGGGCCGCTTCATCCAACAATACCGCCGAACCAAAGTATGACATGCTGGTAAGCAGTATGACTTATATCGCCCACACCTCACTTGTGTTCTACTCGTGCATATGACATCTACGCATAAAACCAGGCTCAGATGCCACTGTTGGGGAACGTAGTAATTTCAAAAAAAATCCTACGCACATGCAAGATGATGGTGATGCATAGCAACGAGAGGGGAGAGTGTTGTCCACGTACCCTCGTAGACCGAAAGCGGAAGCGTTAGCACAACGCGGTTGATGTAGTCGTACGTCTTCACGATCCGACCTATCAAGTACCGAACACACGACACCTCCGAGTTCAGCACACGTTCAGCCCGATGACGTCCCTCGAACTCCGATCCAGCCGAGTGTTGAGGGAGAGTTTCGTCAGCACGATGGCGTGGTGACGATGTTGATGTTCTACCGACGTAGGGCTTCGCCTAAGCACCGCTAAAGTATTATCGAGGTGGACTACGATGGAGGGGGGCAACGCACATGGCTAAACGATCGACTTGATCAATTGTTGTGTCTATGGGGTGCCCCCTTGCCCCCGTATATAAAGGAGCAAAGGGGGGGTGCGGCCGGCCATAGGAGGAGGCACGCCGGAGGAGTCCTACTCCCACCGGGAGTAGGACTCCCCCCCCTTTCCTAGTTGGATTAGGACTTGGGAGGGGGAAGGAGTGGAGGAGAAGGAAGGAAGGGGGTGCCGCCCCCCTCTCCTTGTCCTATTCGGACTAGGGGGAGGGGCGCGCGGCCAGCCCTTGCCTCCTCTCCTCTCTTCCACCTAGGCCCACTAAGGCCCATTAAGTTCCCGGGGGGTTCCGGTAACCTCCCGGTACTCCGGTAAAATCCCTATTTCACCCGGAACACTTCCAATATCCAAACACAGTCTTCCAATATATCAATCTTCATGTCTCGGCCATTTCGAGACTCCTCGTCATGTCCATGATCACATCCGGGACTCCGAACAACATTCGGTACATCAAAACATATAAACTCATAATATAATTGTCATCGAAACGTTAAGCGTGCGGACCCTACGAGTTCGAGAACTATGTAGACATGACCGAGACACGTCTCCGGTCAATAACCAATAGCGGAACCTGGATGCTCATATTGGCTCCTACATATTCTACGAAGATCTTTATCGGTCAAACCGCATAACAACATACGTTGTTCCCTTTGTCATCGGCATGTTACTTGCCCGAGATTCGATCGTCGGTATCTCAATACCTAGTTCAATCTTGTTACTGGCAAGTCTCTTTACTCGTTCCATAATACATCATCCCGCAACTAACTCATTAGTTGCAATGCTTGCAAGGCTTAAGTGATGTGCATTACCGAGAGGGCCCAGAGATACCTCTTTGACAATCGGAGTGACAAATCCTAATCTCGAAATACGCCAACCCAACATGTACCTTTGGAGACACCTGTAGAGCTCCTTTATAATCACCCAGTTACGTTGTGACGTTTGGTAGCACACAAAGTGTTCCTCGGCAAACGGGAGTTGCATAATCTCATAGTCATAGGAACATGTATAAGTCATGAAGAAAGCAATAGCAACACACTAAACGATCGGGTGCTGAGCTAACGGAATGGGTCATGTCAATCACATCATTCTCCTAATGATGTGATCCCGTTAATCAAATGACAACTCATGTCTATGGCTAGGAAACATAACCATCTTTGATCAACAAGCTAGTTGTCAAGTAGAGGCATACTAGTGACACTTTGTTTGTTTATGTATTCACACATGTATTATGTTTCCGGTTAATACAATTCTAGCATGAATAATAAACATTTATCATGATATAAGGAAATAAATAATAACTTTATTATTGCCTCTTGGGCATATTTCCTTCATTAGATCCCCCGCAATCAAAAAACAAAACAGCCATCCGGTCGGATAGACGACCTCGTGGCCAACATAGAGCGGCAAACTACGCCGCACACAAGCCAGTACTCGATCCACGTGATGGCTCGCATCAAAAGGACGACACAACCAGATCCATCTACGGGCCAAGCAAGTGCGCTCCAGCACGCAATGCAACACAACAAAAATCTGAACACCACGGTACACCCAAATACAGGGGTGCCGCACACCCCCTATGTTTCACCGATGAGGTGGTGGACCATGAATTTCCAGAGGGATTCAAACCCGTAAACATAGAGGCGTACGATGGAACGATAGACCCTGGGGTCTGGATTGAGGACTACATCCTCCATATCCACATGGCTCGAGGAGACGATATCCACGCCATAAAGTACTTACTCGTCAAGCTCAAAAGGCCAGCTCGACACTGGCTTAAAAGCCTCCCCGAAAACTCCATTGGAAGCTGGGAAGAGCTCGAAGACGCTTTTTGGGAAAATTTTCAAGGGACCTATGTCCGACCACCGGATGCAGACGATTTAAGTCATATAACTCAACAGCCCAGAGAGTCAGCCCGAAAGCTTTGGAACAGGTTTCTCACTAAAAAGAACCAAATAGTCGACTGTCCGGACGCTGAAGCCTTAACAGCTTTCAAGCATAGCGTTCGAGACGAATGGCTTGCCAGACACCTCGGCCAAGAAAAGCCGAGGACAATGGCAGCATTAACAAGCCCCATGACCCACTTTTGTGCGGGCGAGGACAGCTGGTTAGCCCGATGCAGCACCAACGGCCCAAGTACATCCAAAGTCAGGGACGGAAACGGGAAGCCATGACGCAGCAAAAACAAGCGCCAGAATAAAGAAGACAGCCCGAAGAGCACGGCGGTAAACGCCATATTTAGAAGCTCTCGTCCAGGTCAGCAAAAGCTGCCCTCCAAAGGCAACAGAGATGAACTGTCCAGCCTAAACAAGATTCTGGACAAAATATGTCAGATCCACAGCACCCCCGATAAACCTGCAAATCATACCCATAGAGAATGTTGGGTCTTCAAGTAGTCCGGCAATCTCAACGCCGAACACAAGGGGCAGGATACACCAAGCGAAGACGAGGACGAGCCTCGCAAGCAAAGCACTGGGGAACACAAGAAATTCCCACCAGAAGTCAAAACAGTAAACGTCCTACACGTGATGAAGGGGAGAAACAAAGCGGCACTCCTTGAGACACATGCCCCAGGGCCTATCACCACGGAGTTCTGCCACTGGTCGTCCAAACCGATCACCTTTGATCATCGGGATTACTCGGAAAGTATCTGGCATGCAGGATGGGCTGCCTTGGTGTTAGACCCGATAATTGACGGATACCACTTCACACGAGTCCTGATGGACAGCGGCAGTAGTTTAAACATGATATATCAGGACACAGTCCGCAAGATGGGGATAGACCCAACAAAAATCAGCCATAGCAATACTACCTTTAAAGGAGTAACGCCAGGCCCAGAAGCCCATTGCACGGGCTCCCTGCTACTAGAGGTTATATCCGGCTTTCCCGATAACTTCCAGAGTGAAAAGTTAACCTTCCACATCGCTTCGTTCCAAAGTGGCTATCAAGCACTACTCGGACGCGAAGCTTTCACTCGCTTCAATGCAATATTGCATTACGCTTCTCTCATGCTTAAGGTGCCCCATCCACATGGCATCATTACAGTAAATGGAAATATTGAGTGCTCCTTGCACGCGGAAGACCGTGTGGCTGCCTTGGCAGCCGCACACTAGACGGCCTCACCAACTAGAGCATTTGACAGGTCGTCAAGACTACGGACACGGTTAGACGAGTCCGGTGTAGCTATATATAATTGACACAGGTTTGATGGCCATACCCCTATAACAATACAAGGGGATCAACGCGTGTAAACAAGAGACAATTAGGCTCAACTTTACTCATCTTGAACTGTACATGGTTTATTTAGTATATCCTACCTTTTTGCACGACAACTTTTCAACTAAGTTCCTCTCTTTTATAGATGACCATCATGCTACACCTGTCCAGGATACGACACAACGGAGACACGGGCGTAGACGTGCAGCAGGGACCCGTTCCAAGGATTCTTCTTAGATTAAGACCCTACGTAAACCTTTTTACTGTCTCTTGTTGATACACATCCCCCGGATTCTCAGTACAATTGAGAAGGATGCTGACGTATTGTCATTTGGCCACGTCAGAATATTGCACGTACCTGGACACCAGGGGCTTATTATAAAGGGCACTGTTTAGCCCGATTTACACCATAAAGACCGAATACCTTATGGAGTGTTCGGCGTCGCGAGTTTGGCCTTATATGCATCAGCTCCGAATCATGTCTTTGGTCAAATGTTGGGTTTGCCCGGCTCCTGTGTTTTGCTGCCTTACGTTCCGCTCTATCGGCTGAGGCGGCACCAGGAGAACTACTACGATTGTGCCCTGGTTCATCCGGACGAGCACCTTAGTAGAGAAAGCCAAAAACTGACTGTCATGATATAGCGTGAGACTGGTCAATCACTCAATGACCTAGCGGAATCTTCGGGATTCCTCCGCCTTAACAAAGGGCCGTTTCCCGACCAGGCATGTACGCGCCCTGAATTTGGATGAGCATGGAGCCACCAGGGGCTATATAGTAGCCCCACTGCCAAAACTCCTCTGGCTAAGTGAAAGTGTTAAAGCATTATAGTCCGATTGCCTAGTTTGCTGCGCTATCACCTCCTTAATGGACAAAGACGTTGGATCAAGTGTGAACATGCATCTTCTGCGAACACCCCCGCATTATATGCGTGGGGGCTGAAGCCGACGACTGCCATCTTTCAGGTTATATACATATATACATAAACGGCCACACAGGAGGCATCATAGTACTTTCGGGCAAAAGTATAAATACAGCCTTGATAAACTCAATAGAACATTGTTTTTACAATGGGAATACATGTCACTTAAAAATAATATTCTTCAAGCATTGAGCCTATGGCTGAACCCGGTGCCACAAGAGTGGTGGCATCCATCTCCGCCCAGTATGTTTTGACATGGGCAAGGGCCATCCGCGAGCCTTCTATGCACGCCGACCTCTTTACATCATCGATGCGTGGCACAGCACCAAGGAACTGTTGCACTAAGCTAAAGTAGCCATTCGGCCTTGCCTCCCCTCCCGGCCACAGATGATCCACAACGGACCTCATGGCAAGTACGGATAACCTATGGAACTCGGCCCACTCGGCCATTTGCTCATTCCACAGCAGCGGATGGGCTGGAGCATGAAACTGTGACCAAAACAGTTTTCCCACTTCGTGATCTTCCCAATCCTTGAAGTACTCGGCTGCATCAGCAGCACCTGCAGCCAAATCCACATAGGCGTCCGCAGAACTCCATAGCCGGTCCAGAGGGGCATACTTCGGATCCCCGAACTTAGTCCGCAACAAGAAGGGCTTCCCAGATACAATATCCGCAGCTTGATGCAGCTCCTCCTTCGCCGCTCTAATTTTGGAGTGGGCTTCCTTGGCATCCACCCGGGCCTTCTCCAGGTTCGTTGCCTTCGCCCAGTTTTCTTCTTCAAGAAGCTGGTAACGGTCAGCAGCATCTTTTAACTCTATAGCCATCTTGGCTATTTTTTCTTTGCTCTCGTAATGCGCGGCCTGTTCGGCCCTTAACTCTTCGGCCGCCTTTAAAGCAGCCGCATTGCTACTCCTGGCTTGCTCCTTGGCTCGGGCAAGCTCCGCCCGAAGGGTCTCCACAGTGGCAGCTCCATCTGTAGTCACAACATATTAAAGATACTGGCATCATGCTGCTCTTATTATGTGACAATCACCAGAAAAATCACTTACCCTATGCCTCGTCAAGCCGCTTGTTAACAAGCACGATGTCAGCATCTACCGCATCCAGTTGCCGCCTTAGTTCGGCAAACCCATCAGTCCGGCTAGCCACCGGAGCTTCAACCACCTGCACATAAAGGTGGTCTGGTTATTACCTGGGACTATGATCCTCTGTTTGCCACCATTTTCGACAACAACCAGAGTCTCAGGGGCTACTATCTACACAGGGCATATCTAAAAATGTGCAGTACTGTCAAAAATGTACATCATTTCACGTACCTCAAAACCCATTAGTAGACTCATAAAGGCTTCATGCAACCCGCTTTCGGCGGACGAAATCCTTTCAATCACCGTGCCCATCAATGTGCGGTGCTCTTTTGAGATAGCCGCTTGCTCTAGCAGATCCCTCAGTATGTCCGACCGCACACCAGACGGTGCCGGACTCTTTCGATTGCTCTCTTCAAGAGCCAGATACTGAGGACTTCGGGTGGCCATAGGATTGCCTTCAGGCCTTGCCGGATCAGGAGAAACCCTCTGCGACGACACCTCGGGGTCGCTCGCCTCATGAGGCGGTATGGCAGGGGGGCGTTTCGCTCTCCATCATCTCTGGAAGAAGATCCCATGAAGACGAGCTCTGCTGAGAAGGACTAAGATCCGAACTGCAAGATAAATGCTTCGGTTATTTTCCTCAGAAGTAAAGCGAGGTATTTTTATTATTAAGTACTCTTTTACTTACAACTCGGTGGAGGGCTGATCCCCTTGAGGGCATAGTGCGGCCGAGGTAGCCCCCGGGGTAGGACCCTCCGGCGAAGATTTCTTCCCCCGTTTGGAGACCATTGTCTCCGGATCCTCGGAGGCGGTCCTCTACCTTCTCTGGGGAGAGGAAGTTTCAGTCCCTCCTCCCCGGCTAACCTCCTTCGCGGAGGCGCTAGCCTCCTTGTTCCCCCCTTTATCTTCTCCTGAGGGCGCTTGATAAGGCACGATCTCCAGCATCCTGGTTAGCACGGGATTTGGTGAGGTCTTAGGGAGGGGGCCGGACACCTGATCAACTTTGCCTTCGCTATCCAATCCTGGTCAAAGAGCGGCTTTTTTAGGGCAATGTTGCGATAAATAAACGGACAGTGTGTTCGGATGCGGGGCTACTTACTTGGGTATCCGGGTGATTACAGATCAGACCTGCATCCTTAGTGATGTCCAGACACATTATTTGTGGTCTGAAGAACAATTTGTACATCTCTTCGTGTGTCATGCCGAGGAAATGTTGAATAGCTCGCGGTCCTTCCCGGTTAAATTCCCACATGCGAAGGGGCCGATGTTTGCAAGGCTGGACTTGACGAACTAGCATAACTTGCACTACCATAACCAGACTGAAATCTCTCTCAAAGAGATCTCGGATACGGCTTTGCAGTATAAGCACGTCCTTGGCTAGACCCCAGCTTAGCCCCCTGCTAATCCATGACATCAGTTGTGGTGGGGGGCCTGAGCGAAAGGTGCGGGTAGCTACCCACTTGGCACTTCGGGGAGCTGTGACGTAGAACCACTCCCACTGCCACAATCCGGACACCTCTGGGAAGCAAGCCTCAGGCCATGGAGCGTCAGCGATTTTGCTTATTAAAGCACCTTCGCACGCTGCGTGCTGCCCCTCGATCATCTTCGGCTTCACATCGAAGGTCTTGAGCCACAAGCCGAAGTAAGGGGTAATGCTGAGGAAGGCCTCACATACGACGATAAATGTCGAGATGTGAAGAAGGGACTCCGGGGCCAGATCGTGAAAATCTAGCCCATAATAGAACATAAGACCCCTAACAAAGGGATCCAGAGCGAGGCCTAGTCCTCGGAGGAAGTGGGAGACGAACACGACGCTCTCGTTGGGTTCGGGAGTAGGGACGACCTGCCCTCGGGCAGGCAGCCGATGCGAAATTTTGGCGATCAGATATCTGGCCTATCTCAACTTCTTGATGTCCTCCTCCGTGACGGAGGAAGGCATCCACCGACCTTGAAGGTTGGATCCGGACATAGTTGAAGGTCTGAAGCACCTGACCTGCATTTTGGGTGTTAGAACTCGATGCGGGGAAATAATTTGATTGAGCACAAGAGGGAAAAAAGAAAAAGCCTTGTCCCCTTTATAAAGAGGGTGAATATCAAGCGTCCTCCTCGTGGTCGTTCGGGACTTGCCTAAGATCTAGGAGTCCTATCAATAGGCACGGTTGGGTTACCCACGTCCGTATTGATGAGAATCCCATAATAAGGGGACACGATCTCTACTTCGACAAGACGTGCCAAGGAAACCGCCTCGTGAAACACGCTGAGGTTGGTTGTGAAAAATGATTCGAATGGTGACCTGGCTGTGTTGTGATGTCACACTGCGGAATGCGTCAGCAGATTAGATTTGTGAAAATATTATTCTCTCTACGGTTGTATGTGGAACTTGTTTCACAGAGCCGGGCACGATCCTCGTGTTCAAAATCTTTTATGAAGTATTCGGAGAAGGAACCCGCCTTGCAATGCTGAAGACAATTTGCGCGCCGGACTCATCGTCATTGAAGCCTGGTTCAGGGGCTACTGAGGGAGTCCTGGATTAGGGGGTATCCGGACAGCCGGATTATATCCTTTGGCCGGACTGTTGGACTATGAAGATGCAAGATTGAAGACTTCGTCCCGTGTCTGGATGGGACTCTCCTTGGCATGGAAGGCAAGCTTGGCAATACGGATATGTAGATCTCCTTCCTTGTAACCGACTCTGTGTAACCCTAGCCCCCTCCGGTGTATATATAAACCGGAGGGTTTTAGTCCATAGGATAACAACAATCATACCATAGGATAGCTTCTAGGGTTTAGCCTCTCTGATCTCGTGGTAGATCAACTCTTGTACTACTCATATTATCAAGAACAATCAAGCAGGACGTAGGGTATTGTTGGGGATCGTAGCAGAAATTTAAAATTTTCTACGCATCACCAAGATCAATCTATGGAGTAATCTAGCAACGAGGGGAAGGAGAGTGCATCTACATACCCTTGTAGATCGCTAAGCGGAAGCGTTCAAGTAAATGGGGCTGATGGAGTCATACTCGTCGTGATCCAAATCACCGATGATCTTAGCGCCGAACGGACGGCACCTCCGCGTTCAACACACGTATGGTTGGGAGATGTCTCCTCCTTCTTGATCCAGCAAGGTGAGAGGAGAAGTTGAGGGAAAACTCCGACAGCACGATGGCGTGGTGGTGATGGAGCTTGTGGTTCTCCGGCAGGGCTTCGCCAAGCACTACGGAGGAGGATGAGGTGTTGGAGGAGGAAGAGGGCTGCGCCAGGGGAAGGGTGCGGCTGCCCTCTCTCTCCCTCACTATATATAGGGGGAAGGGAGGAGGAGGAGGCGCCCTAGGGTTCCCTAGGGGAGGGGCGGCGGCCACAGGGGAAACCCTAGATGGGTTTGGGCGCCCCCACCCCCTAGGAAACTTTCCCCCCAAGCCGGGAGGGGCGGCTGCCCTAGGGGTGGCGCCCCCACCTCTCCTGGTTACCTGAGATGGGGTGGGAGGGGCGCTCAGCCCATTAGTGGGCTGATGTTCCCTCTCCCCTTGGCCCATAAGGCCCTCCAACGCTTGTCGGGGCCTCCGAAACCCCTTTCGGACGCGCTGGTCATCACCTGGTACCCCCGGAACAATTTCGGACTCCAATACCCTTCGTCCAATATACAGATCTTCACCTCTGGACCATTCTGGAGCTCCTCGTCATGTCCGGGATCTCATCCAGGACTCCGAAAAACCTTCGGTAACCACATACTGTTTCCCATAACAACTCTAGCGTCGCCGAACCTTAAGTGTGTAGACCCTACGGGTTCGGGAACCATGCAGACATGACCGAGACAACTCTCCGGCCAATAACCAACAGCGGGATCTGGATACCCATGTTGGCTCCCACATGTTCCACGATGATCTCATCGGATGAAACACGATGTCGAGGATTCAATCAATCTCGTATACAATTCCCTTTGTCCAGCGGTATTGTAGTTGCCCGAGATTCGATCGTCGGTATCCGATACCTTGTTCAATCTCGTTACCGGCAAGTCTCTTTAGTCGTTCTGTAACACATCATCCCGTGATCAACTCCTTGGTCACATTGTGCACATTATGATGATGTCCTACCGAGTGGGCCCAGAGATACCTCTCCGTTTACACGGAGTGACAAATCCCAGTCTCGATTCGTGCCAACCCAACAGGCACTTTCGGAGATACCTGTAGTGTACCTTTATAGCCACCCAGTTACATTGTGACGTTTGGCACACCCAAAGCACTCCTACGGTATCCGGGAGTTGCACAATCTCATGGTCTAAGGAAATGATACTTGACATTAGAAAAGCTTTAGCAAACGAACTACATGATCTTGTGCTAGGCTTAGGATTGGGTCTTGTCCATCACATCATTCTCCTAATGATGTGATCCCGTTATCAATGACATCCAATGTCCATGGTCAGGAAACCGTAACCATCTTATTGATCAACGAGCTAGTCAACTAGAGGCTTACTAGGGACATGGTGTTGTCTATGTATCCACACATGTATCTGAGTTTCCTATCAATACAATTCTATCATGGATAATAAACGATTATCATGAACAAAGAAATATAATAATAACCAATTTATTATTGCTGCTAGGGCATATTTCCAACAGGTATTACCTCCATCAAGAGGGCCCGAACCTGGGTAAACATTGTGTCCCCTGCCTCCTGTTACCATCCGCCTAGATGCACATTTTGGGACCCCCTACCCGAGATCCGCCCGTTTTGACACCGACAATAGTGCTTAAGGAAGGCTTGTCATGCAACTTCGCTTGCAAAATATTATTATATCTTAGCAGACTTATGATAGAGCTTAAGGATGCAAATTTTGCTATTGACCTCTCCTGATAGTGCTTAAGGAAGGCTTGTCATGCAACTATCACGGAAACATGCTTATATTTTAGCAGACTCATTCATAAATATACTACACATCCATGGAAGATAATGTTGCATCAGGCAATGTGATGAGAGCAAGCCAAAACGGTGGCTCGGGGAAACGTCGTAGTATGGTGACGGTGTGTCTGTTTTAGCGGTTTGAGAGGCGAAGTGGTCGGCCCGGATGTTGCGTGACCTCGGGACTAGGGTGAAAGTCAGAACACAGCAGCTCCGGAACCGGTAGGATGTCGGGGCGGCGCACCCAGATCGAGGTGCTAATAAATGTTGGGGAACGTAGCATGCAATTTCAAAAAATTCCTACGCTCACACAAGATCTATCTAGGAGATACATAGCAACGAGAGGGGGAGAGTGTGTCTACGTACCCTCGTAGACCGAAAGCGTAAGCATTTGACAACGGGGTTGATGTAGTCGAACTTCTTCTCGTTTCGACCGATCAAGCACCGAACATACAGCACCTTCGAGTTTTACACACGTTCAGATCGATGACGTCCCTCGAACTCTTGATCCAGCAAAGTGTCGAGGGAGAGGTCCGTCAGCATGACAGCATGGTGACGATGATAAACGATTATCATGAACAAGGAAATATAATAATAACCAATTTATTATTGCCTCTAGGGCATATTTCCAACAGTCTCCCACTTGCACTAGAGTCAATAATCTAGTTCACATCGCCATGTGATTAACACTCACAGGTCACATCGCTATGTGACCAACATCCAAGAGTCTACTAGACTCAATGATCTAGTTCACATCACTATGTGATAAACACTCAAAGAGTTCTGGGTTTGATCATGTTATGCTTGTGAGAGAGGTTGTAGTCAACGGGTCTTGCCATATTCAGATCCCTATGTATTTCGCAAAACTTTATGTCATATCATAGATGCTGCTACCATGTTCCACTTGGAGCTATTCCAAATTGTTGCTCCATTATACATATCCGGTATCTCTACTCAAAGCTATCCGGGTAGGTGTTAAGCTTGCATCGACGTAACTCTTTATGTCGAACTCTTTATCACCTTCATAACCGAGAAACATTTCCTTATTCCTCTAAGGATAATTTTGACCGCTATCTGGTGATCTACTCCTAGATCACCTTTGTACCCTCTTGCCAGACATGTGGCAAGGCACACATCAGGTGTGGTACTTCAGCATGGCATACCATATAGAGCCTATGACAAAAGCATAGGGACGACCTTTGTCCTTCCTCTTTCTTCTGCCATGGTCAAGCTTTGAATCTTACTCAACTTCACACCTTACAACTCAGGTAAGAACCCCTTCTTTGACTGATCTATTTTGAATTCCTTCAAAAACATGTCAAGGTGTGCGTTCTTTGAAAGTATCATCAGGCGTCTTGATCTATTTCTATAGATCTTGATGCCCAATATGTAAGCAGCTTTATCCAGGTCTTCCTTTGAAAAACACTCTTCAAACAACTGTTTATGCTTTCCAGAAATTCTACATTATTTCGGATCCACATATGCTTATCAGAAATGTTGTAGTGCTCCCACTCACTTTCTTGTAAATACAAGTTTCTAACAAACATTGTATAAACCTAAAAGCTTTGATCACTCCATCAAAACATATATTCCGATTCCGAGATGCTTGCTCTAGTCCATAGAAGGATTGCTGGAGCTAGCATACCTTTTAGCATCCTTAGGATCGACAAAACCTTTTATTGTATCACATACAACCTTTTCTTACGGAAACTGGTAAGAAAACTTGTTTTGACATCCATCTATCTGATTTCATAATCGAAAAATACAGCTAATGCTAACATGATTCTGACGGACTTAAGCATCGCTACGGGTGAGAAATTCTCATCGTAGTCAACTCCTTGAACTTGTGAAAAGACTCTTTCCCACAAGTCGAGCTTCATAGACGGTAACATTACCGCCCACGTCCGTCTTCTTCTTAAAGATCCATTTATCTCAATGGCTTGCCGATCATCAGGCAAGTCCACCAAAGTCCATACTTTGTTCTGATACATGGATCCTATCTCGGATTTCATGGCTTCTAACCATCTGTCAGAATACGGGCCCACCATCGCTTCTCCATAGCTCGCAGGTTCATTGTTGTCTAACAACATGATATCTAAGACAGGATTACCGTACCACTCAGGAGTAGTACATATCCTTGTCGACCTATGAGGTTCGATAGCAACTTGATCCGAAGCTTCATGGTCACTATCATTAACTTCCTCTTCAACAGACATAGGCGCCACAGAAAACATCTTTCTATGTTGCATCACTCTCTGGTTGAAGTAAAGGTTCGACAACCTCATCAAGTTCTATCTTCCTCCCACTCAATTCTTTCGAGAGAAACTCCTTCTCGAGAAAGGACCCGTTCTTAGCGACAAACAATTTGCCCTCGGATCTGAGATAGAAGGTATACCCAACTGTAACCTTTGGGTATCCTATGAAGATGTGTTTGTCCGCTTTGGGTTCGAGCTTCTCCGGCTGAAGCCTTAAGCATCGCAGCCCCAAACATTAAGAAACGACAATTTTGGTTTCTTGCCAAACCAATGTTCATACGACATCGTCTCAACGGACTTATATGGTGTCCTATCTAAAGTTAATGCAGTTGTCTCTAACGCATAACCTCAAAATGAAAACGGTAGATCGGTAAGAGACATCATAGATCGCACCATATCTTATAAGGTTCGATTACGACGTCTGGACACACCATTACAACTGTGGTGTTCCGGGTGGCTTCAACTGTGAAACAATTCCACAATATCTTAAGTGATTGCCAAACTCATAACTCAGAAATTCTCATCGATCAGATCGTAGGAATTTGATCTTCTTGTTATGATGGTTCTTAACTTCACTCTGAAACTGCTTGAACTTTTCAAATGTTTCACACTTGTGCTTCATTAAGTAAATATACCTATATCTACTTAAATCGTCACTGAAGATGAGAAAATAGCGATATCCATCGCACGCTTCAATTCTCATTGGATCACACACATCAGCATGTATGATTTCCAACAAGTCACTTGCCCGTTTCATTGTACCTAAAAACGGGGTCTTAGTCATCCTGCCCATGAGGCATGGCTCGCATGTGTCAAGCGATTCAAAATCAAGTGACTCCAAACATCCATCGACATGGAGTTTCTTCATGCATCTTACGCCAATATGACCTAAGCGGTAGTGCCACAAGAAAGTGGTACTATCGTTATTAACTCTACATCTTTTGGCGTGAACATGTGTATTACTACGACCGAGATTCAATGAACCATTCACATAGGGTGCATGACCATGAAAGGTATTATTCATGTAAATAGAATAACCATTATTCTCTAACTTAAATGAATAACCGTATTGCAATGAACATGATCTAATCATATTCATGCTCAACGTAGACACCTAATAACATTTATCTAGGTTCAATACTAATCCCGAAGGCAGATGGAGAGTGCGATGGTGATCTCATCAACTTTGGAAACACTTCCAACACATCATCACCTCGCCTTTAGCCAGTCTCCGTTTAGTCCGTAGCTTTTGCTTCAAGTCACCAATAATAGCAACTGAACCGGTATCCAATACCCAGGTGCTACCAGGAGTACTAGTAAGGTACACATTAATAACACGTATATACTTTGTTGAAGTTTCCAGCCTTCTTATCTACCATGCATTTGGGGTAATTCCGCTACCAGTGACCGTTCCCCTTACAATAGAAGCACTTAGTCTCGGGTTTGGGTTCAACCTTGGGTTCCTTCACTGGAGCGGCAACTGGTTTGCCATCCATGAAGTTTCCCTTCTACCCCTTGCCCTTCTTGAAACCAGTGGTCTTGTTAAACCATCAACACTTGATGTTCCTTCTTGATTTCTACCTTTTGCGGTCTTAAGCACCGCGAACAGCTCCAGGATCAACTCCATCCCTTGAATGTCATAGTTCATCACGAAGATCTAGTAGCTTAGTGATAGTGGCTAGAGAACTCTATCAATCACTATCTTATCTGGAAGTTTAACTCCCACTTGATTTAAGTGATTGTAGCACCCAGACATTCTGAGCACATGCCCACTAGCTGAGCTATTCTCCTCCATCTTGTTGGCAAAAGAACTTGTCAGAGGTCTCATACCTCTCAACATGGGCATGAGCCTGAAATCCCAATTTCAGCTCTTGGAACATCTCATATGTCTTATGATGTTCAAAACGTCATTGGAATCCCGATTCTAAGCCATAAAGTATGGTGCACTAAACTATCAAGTAGTCATCAGGATGTGTCTGTCAGGTGTTCACAACATCCACAGACGACGTTGTAGGGGTTTGCACATCGAGCGGTGCATCAAAGACGCAAGCCTTCCGTGTAGCAGTGAGGACACTCCTTGGACTATGGACCTAGTCCGCATCATTGCTTACAATATCTTTCAACTTAATCTTTCTCTAGGAGCTACAACGTGAGCTATTTATCTACAACATATTTGCAAAGACAATTTAGACTATGTTCATGATAATTAAGTTCATCCAATCAAATTATTTAATGAACTCCCACCCAGATAGATATCCCTCTAGTCATCTAAGTGAAACATGATCCGAATCGACTAGGCTGTGTCCGATCATCACGTGAGACGGACTAGTCATCAACGGTGAACATCTCATGTTGATCGTATCTTCTATACGACTCATGTTCGACCTTTTGGTCTTCCGTGTTCCGAGGCCATGTCTGTACATGCTAGGCTCGTCAAGTCAACCTAAGTGTATTGCGTGTGTAAATCTGGCTTACACCCGTTGTATTCAAACGTTAGAATCTATCACACCCGATCATCACGTGGTGCTTCGAAACAACGAACCTTCGCAACGGTGCACAGTTAGGGGGGACACTTTCTTGAAATTATTACGAGGGATCATCTTATTTAAGCTACCGTCGTTCTAAGCAAATAAGATGTAAAACATGATAAACATCACATGCAATCAAATAGTGACATGATATGGCCAATATCATTTTGCTCCTTTTCATCTCCATCTTCGGGGCTCCATGATCATCGTTGTCACCGGCATGACACCATGATCTCCATCATCGTGTCTTCTTCAAGTTGTCTCGTCATCTATTACTTCTACTACTATGGCTAACGCTTTAGCAATAAAGTAAAGTAATTACATGACATTTAAGTTGACACGCAGGTCATAAATAAATTAAGACAACTCCTATGGCTCCTGCCGGTTGTCATACTCATCGACATGCAAGTCGTGATTCCTATTACAAGAACATGATCAATCGCATACATCACATATATCATTCATCACATCCTTTTGGCCATATCACATCACAAGGCATATGCTGCAAAAACAAGTTAGACTTCCTCTAATTGTTGTTGCAAGTTTTTACGTGGCTGCTGTAGGTTTCTTGCAAGAACGTTTCTTACCTACGCGAAAACCACAACGTGATATGCCAATTTCTATTTACCCTTCATAAGGACCCTTTTCATCGAATCCGATCCGACTAAAGTGGGAGAGACAGACACCCGCTAGCCACCTTATGCAACTAGTGCATGTCAGTCGGTGGAACCAGTCTCACGTAAGAGTACGTGTAAGGTCGGTCCGGGCCGCTTCATCCCACGATGCCGCCAAATCAAGATAAGACTAGTAACGGCAAGTAAATTGACAATATCGACGCCCACAACTGCTCTGTGTTCTACTCGTGCATAGAAACTACGCATAGACCTAGCTCATGAGGCCACTGTTGGGGATCGTAGCAGAATTTTAAAATTTTCTATGCATCACCAAGATCAATCTATGGAGTAATCTAGAAACAAGGGAAAGGAGAGTGCATCTACATACCCTTGTAGATCGCTAAGCGAAAGAGTTCAAGTGAACGGGGTTGATGGAGTCGTACTCGTCGTGATCCAAATCACCGATGATCTTAGCGCCGAACGGACGGCACCTCCGTGTTCAACACATGTACGGTTGGGAGACGTCTCCTCCTTCTTGATCTATCAAGGTGAGAGGAGAAGTTGAGGGAAAACTCCGACAGCACGACGGCGTGGTGGTGATGGAGCTCGTGGTTCTCCGGCAGGGCTTCGCCAATCACTACGGAGGAGGATGAGGTGTTGGAGGAGGAAGAGGGCTACGCCAGGGGAAGGGTGCGGCTTCCCTCTCTCTCCCTCACTATATATAGGGGGAAGGGAGGAGGGGGAGGCACCCTAGGGTTCACTAGGGGAGGGGCGGCGGCCACAGGGGAAACCCTAGATGGGTTTGGGCGCCCCCACCCCCTAGGAAACTTTCCCCCCAAGTCGGGAGTGGCGGCTGCCCTAGGGGTGGCGCCCCTACCTCTCCTGGTTACGTGAGATGGGGTGGGAGGGGCGCTCAGCCCCCTAGTGGGCTGATGTGCCCTCTCCCCTTGGCCCATAAGGCCCCCCAACGCTTGTCGGGGCCTCCGAAACCCCTTTCGGACACGCTGGTCATCACCTGGTACCCCCGGAACAATTCCGGACTCCAATACCCTTCGTCCAATATATCGATCTTCACCTCCGGACCATTCCGGAGCTCCTCGTCATGTCCGGGGTCTCATCCGGGACTCCGGACAACCTTCGGTAACCACATACTGTTTCCCATAACAACTCTAGCGTCACCGAACCGTAAGTGTGTAGACCCTACGGGTTCGGGAACCATGCAGACATGACCGAGACAACTCTCCGGCCAATAACCAACAGCGGGATCTGGATACCCATGTTGGCTCCCACATGTTCCACGATGATCTCATCGGATGAACCACAATGTTGAGGATTCAATCAATCCCGTATACAATTCCCTTTGTCCAGCGGTATTCCCGAGATTCGATCGTTAGTATCCGATACCTTGTTCAATCTCGTTACCGGCAAGTCTCTTTACTCGTTCCGTAACACATCATCCCGTGATCAACTCCTTGGTCACATTGTGCACATTATGATGATGTCCTACCGAGTGGGCCCAGAGATACCTCTCCGTTTACACGGAGTGACAAATCCCAGTCTCGATTCGTGCCAACCCAACAGGCACTTTCGGAGATACCTGTAGTGTACCTTTATAGCCACCCAGTTACATTGTGACGTTTGGCACACCCAAAGCACTCCTACGGTATCCGGGAGTTGCACAATCTCATGGTCTAAGGAAATGATACTTGACATTAGAAAAGATTTAGCAAACGAACTACATGATCTTGTGCTAGGATTAGGATTGGGTCTTGTCCATCACATCATTCTCCTAATGATGTGATCCCGTTATCAACGACATCCAATGTCCATGGTCAGGAAACCGTAACCATCTTATTGATCAACGAGCTAGTCAACTAGAGGCTTACTAGGGACATGGTGTTGTCTATGTATCCACACATGTATCTGAGTTTCCTATCAATACAATTCTATCATGGATAATAAACGATTATCATGAACAAAGAAATATAATAATAACCAATTTATTATTGCTGCTAGGGCATATTTCCAACAGGTATTACCTCCATCAAGAGGGCCCGAACCTGGGTAAACATTGTGTCCCCTGCCTCCTGTTACCATCCGCCTAGATGCACATTTTGGGACCCCCTACCCGAGATCCGTCGGTTTTGACACCGACAATAGTGCTTAAGGAAGGCTTGTCATGCAACTTCGCTTGCAAAATATTATTATATCTTAGCAGACTTATGATAGAGCTTAAGGATGCAAATTTTGCTGTTGACCTCTCATGATAGTGCTTAAGGAAGGCTTGTCATGCAACTATCACGGAAGAGATGTGCTTATATTTTAGCAGACTCATTCATAAATATACTACACATCCATGGAAGATAATGTTGCATCAGGCAATGTGATGAGAGCAAGCCAAAACAGTGGCTCGGGGAAACGTCGTAGTATGGTGACGGTGTGTCTGTTTTAGCGGTTTGAGAGGCGAAGTGGTCGGCCTGGATGCTGCGTGACCTCGGGACTAGGGTGAAAGTCAGAACACAGCAGCTCCGGAATCGGTAGGATGTCGGGGCGGCACACCCGGATCGAGGTGCTAATAAATGTTGGGGAACGTAGCATGCAATTTCAAAAAATTCCTACGCTCACACAAGATCTATCTAGGAGATACATAGCAACGAGAGGGGGAGAGTGTGTCTACGTACCCTCGTAGACCGAAAGCGTAAGCATTTGACAACGGGGTTGATGTAGTCGAACTTCTTCTCGTTTCGACCGATCAAGCACCGAACATACAACACCTCCGAGTTTTGCACACGTTTAGCTCGATGACGTCCCTCGAACTCTTGATCCAGCAAAGTGGCGAGGGAGAGTTCCGTCAGCATGACAGCATGGTGACGATGATGGTGAAGTTATCCGCGCAGGGCTTCGCATAAGCACTACGTGAATATGACTGGAGGTGTAAACTATGGAGGGGGCGCCACACACGGCTAACAATGATTTGTGTGTGTTCTAGGGGTGCACCCCTCATATATATATATATATATAGGTTGGAGGGGAGGAGAGGCAGCCAAGAGGGCACCCCAAGTAGGAGGAATCCTACTTGGGGTCCTCCCAATTCGGCCTCCACCCTTTCCTATTCCTATTCGGAGTAGGAAGGGAAGAGGGGGAAGGGGGAATCCTATTCCCTTTTCCCCTTCCTTCTTCCCCTTTCCTTCTTGATACATCCATTTTGCATCATGCTTATATCGATATTTATTGCATTATGGGTTGTTATTACACATTATGTCACAATACTTATGCCTATTCTCTCTTATTTTATAAGGTTTACATAAAGAGGGAGAATGCCGGCAGCTGGGATTCTGGGCTGGAAAAGGAGCAAATATTAGATACCTATTCTACACAGCTCCAAAAGTCCTGAAACTTCACGGAAGACGTTTTCAGAATATATAAAAAATACCGAGCGCAAGAAGTTCACCAGGGGGGCCACACCCTGCCCACGAGGGTGGGGGCGCCCTACCCCCCTAGACGCGCCCCCTACCTCGTGGACCCACTGGTGGCCCTCCGATGACCATGTTCTGCTATATGAAGTCTTTCGATGAGGAAAAAATCATAAGCCATCTTCTCGGACGAAACTCCGCCGCCACGAGGTGGAACCTTGGCGGAACCAATCTAGGGTTCTGGCGGAGCTGTTCTACCGAGGAAACTTCCCTCCGGGAGGGGGAAATCATCGCCATCGTCATCACCAACGCTCCTCTCATCGGGAGAGGGCAATCTCCATCAACATCTTCACCAGCACCATCTCCTCTCAAAACCCTAGTTCATCTCTTGTATCCAATTCTTGTCTCCAAGTCCGGGATTGGTACCTGTGGGTTGCTAGTAGTGTTAATTACTCCTTGTAGTTGATGCTAGTTGGTTTATTTGGTGGAAGATCATATGTTCAGATCCTATATGAATATTAATACCCCTCTGATTATGAACATGATTATGCTTTGTGAGTAGTTACATTTGTTCCTGAGGACATGGGAGAAGTCTTGCTATTAGTAGTCATGTGAATTTGGTATTCGTTCGATATTTTGATGCGATGTATATTGCCTCTCCTCTAGTGGTGTTATGTGAACATCGACTACATAACACTTCACCATTATTTGGGCCTAGAGGAAGGCATTGGGAATTAATAAGTAGATAATGGGTTGCTAGAGTGACAGAAGCTTAAACCCTAGTTTATGCGTTGCTTCGTAAGGGGCTGATTTGGATCCATATGTTTCATGCTATGGTTAGGTTTACCTTAATACTTTTGTTGTAGTTGCGGATGCTTGCAATAGAGGTTAATCATAAGTGGGATGCTTGTCCAAGTAAAGACATTACCCAAGCACCGGTCCACCCACATATCATATTATCAAAGTACCGAACGCGAATCATATGAACGTGATGAAAACTAGCTTGACGATATTCCCATGTGTCCTCGGGAGCGCTTTTCTCTATATAAGAGTTTGTCCAGGCTTGTCCTTTGCTATAAAAAGGATTGGGCCACCTTGCTGCACTTTATTTACTTTTGTTACTTGTTGCTCGTTACAAATTATCCTATCACAAAACTATCTGTTACCACTTATTTCAGTACTTGCAGAGAATACCTTGCTAGAAACCGCTTATCATTTCCTTCTGCTCCTCGTTGGGTTCGACACTCTTACTTATCGAAAGGACTATGATAGATCCCCTATACTTGTGGGTCATCAAGACTCTTTTCTGGCGCCGTTGCTGGGGAGTGAAGCGCCTTTGGTAGGTGGAATTTGGTAAGGAAAATTTATATTGTGTGCTGAAATTTACTGTCACTTGTTACTATGGAAAGTAATCCTCTGAGGGGCTTGTTCTAGGTATCTTCACCCCGACCAGTAGAGAAAAGAGTTGCTCCTCAATCTACTGAACCTACTGAAAATGAAAATGAAAATGAAAATGTCTGCTTTGAAATTCCTTCGGGTATGATAGAAAAACTGCTAGCTAATCCTTTTGCAGGAGATGGAACAATGCATCCTGATGAGCACCTAATATATGTTGATGAAGTTTGTGGATTATTTAAGCTTGCAGGTGTACCCGGAGATGTTGTTAAGAAGAAGGTCTTCCCTTTATCTTTTAAGGAAGATGCATTGACATGGTATAGGCTATGTGATGATACGGGGTCATGGAACTACAAACGATTGAAATTGGAATTTCATCAGAAGTTTTATCCTATGCATCTTGTTCATCGTGATCGCAATTATATATATAATTTTTGGCCTCGCGAAGGAGAAAGCATCACTCAAGCTTGGGGTAGGCTTAAATCAATGTTATATTCATGCCCCAATCACGAGCTCTCAAGAGAAATGATTATTCAAAATTTATATGCTCGGCTTTCTGATAACAACCACACCATGCTCGATACTTCTTGTGCTGGCTCTTTTATGGCAAAGACTATTGAATTCAAATGGGATTTACTGGAAAGAATTAAACGCAACTCTGAAGATTGGGACCTCGACGAAGGTAAGGAGTCAGGTATGACACCTAAGTTTGATTGTGTTAAATCTTTTATGGATACCGTTGTTTTCCGTAAATTTAGCACTAAATATGGACTTGACTCTGAGATAGTAGCTTCTTTCTGTGAATCTTTTGCTACTTATGTTGATCTCCCCAAGGAGAAGTGGTTTAAATATCATCCACCCATAGAAGTAAAAGTAGCTGCACAAATTAAAGTTGAAGAAAAGACTATCACTTATAATGATCCTATTGTTCCTACTTCTTATGTTGAGAAACCATCTTTCCCTGTTAGGATAAAGGATCATGCTAAAGCTTCAACTGTGGTTCGTAAAAGCAATATTAGAACATATACACCTCCTAAGCAAATTAAAGTTGAACCTGATATTGCTATTGTTAAAGATCTCTTGTCTGATAATATTGATGGGCATGCTATTCATTTCCTTGATGAAACTGCTAGAATTGCTAAACCTTGTGCTAAAGATAAAAACAGACCTGTGGTAGGCATGCCTGTTATTTCTGTTAAAATAGCAGATCATTGTTATAATGGCTTATGTGATATGGGTACTAGTGCTAGTGAAATACCTTACGACTTATACAAAGAAATTATGCATGATATTGCACCTGCTGAGATAGAAGATATTGATGTCATAATTAAACTTGCCAATAGAGATACTATTTCACCAATGGGAATTGTTAGATGTTGAAGTCTTGTGTGGGAAAACTAAATATCCTACTGATTTTCTTGTTCTTTGTTCCCCACAAGATAGCTTTTGTCCCATTATATTTGGTAGACCCTTCTTAAACACTGTTAATGCTAAGATAGATTGCAAAAAGGATGTTGTTACTATCGGTTTAGATGATATGTCTCATGAATTTAATTTCTCTAAATTTAGTAGACAACACCGTGAAGAAGAATTGCCTAGTAAGGATGAAATTATTGGTCTTGCTTCTATTGTCGTACCTCCTAGTGATCCTTTAGAACAATATTTGCTAGACCATGAAAATGATATGTTTATGAATGAAAGAAGGGAAATAGATGAAGTATTCTTTAAACAGGAACCTATTTTGAAACACAATTTGCATGTTGAAATCCTAGGGGATCCTCCTCCACCCAAGGGTGATCCCGTGTTTGAGCTTAAACCGTTGCCTGATACTCTTAAATATGCTTATCTTGATGAGAAAAAGATATATCCTGTTATTATTAGTGCTAACCTTTCAGAACATGAGGAAGAGAGATTGTTGAAAACTCTGAAGAAGCACCGTGCTGCTATTGGGTATACTCTTGATGATCTTAAGGGCATTAGTCCCACTCTATGTCAACATAAAATAAATTTGGAAGAAGATGCTAAACCAGTTTGTGATCATCAACGACGGCTGAATCCTAAAATGAAAGAAGTGGTAAGAAAGGAAATACTAAAGCTCCTTGAGGCAGGTAAAATTTATCCAGTTGCTGATAGTCAGTGGGTAAGTCCTGTCCATTGTGTCCCTAAGAAGGGAGGTATTACTGTCGTTCCTAATGATAAAGATGAATTGATTCCTTAAAGAATTATTACAGGTTATAGGATGGTAATTGATTTCCGCAGATTAAATAAGGCCACTAAAAAGGATCACTACCCCTTACCTTTTATCAATCAAATGCTAGAAAGATTATCCAAACATACACATTTTTGCTTTCTAGATGGTTATTCTGGTTTTTTTACAAATACCTGTGTAAGCCAAGGATCAATCAAAGACTACTTTTACTTGCCCTTTTGGTACCTTTGCTTATAGATGTATGCCTTTTGGTTTATGTAATGCACCTGCTACCTTTCAAAGATGCATGATGGCTATATTCTTTGACTTTTGTGAAAAGATTTGTGAGGTTTTCATGGACGATTTCTCTGTCTATGGATCTTCTTTTGATGATTGCTTGAGCAACCTTGATCGAGTTTTGCAGAGATGTGAAGAAACTAATCTTGTCTTGAATTGGTAAAAGTGCCACTTTATGGTTAATGAAGGTATTGTCTTGGGGCATAAAGTTTCTGAAAGAGGTATTGAAGTTGATAAAGCCAATGTTGATGCTATTGAAAAGATGCCATGCTCCAAGGACATCAAAGGTATAAGAAGTTTCCTTGGTCACGCCGGATTTTATAGGAGGTTCATTAAGGACTTCTCAAAAATTTCTTGGTCTTTGACTAATTTATTACAAAAAGATATACCATTTATCTTTGATGATGATTGTGTAGAAGCATTCGAAATACTTAAGGAAGCATTGATCTCTACACCTATTGTTCAGCCACCTGATTGGAATTTACCTTTTGAAATTATGTGTGATGCTAGTGATTATGTTGTAGGTTCTGTTCTAGGAAAAAGAGTTGATAAGAAATTAAATGTTATTCAATATGCTAGTAAAACCCTAGACAATGCTCAAAGAAATTATGCTACTACTGAAAAAGAATTCTTAGCAGTTGTATTTGCTTGTGATAAGTTCAGACCTTATATTGTTGATTCTAAAGTAACTATTCACACTAATCATGCTGCTATTAAATATCTTATGGAAAAGAAAGATGCTAAACCTAGACTTATTAGATGGGTTATCTTGCTACAAGAATTTGATTTACATATTGTTGATAGAAAGGGAGATGAGAACCCCGTTGCAGACAACTTGTCTAGGTTAGAAAATGTGCTTGATGACCCACTACCTATTGATGATAGCTTTCCTGATGAGCAATTAAATGTCATAAATACTTCTCATACTGCTCCATGGTATGCTGATTATGCTAATTACATTGTTGCCAAATTCATACCACCTAGTTTCACATACCAGCAAAAGAAAAGGTTCTTCTATGATTTGAGACATTACTTTTGGGATGACCCACATCTTTATAAAGAAGGAGTACATGGTGTTATTAGACATTGTGTACCTGAGCATGAACAGGAACAGATCCTACGCAAGTGTCACTCTGAAGCTTATGGAGGACACCATGCTGGAGATAGAACTGCACATAAGGTATTGCAATCTGGTTTTTATGGGCCTACTCTCTTCAAAGATGCCTGTAAGTTTGTCTTATCTTGTGATGAATGTCAAATAATTGGTAATATTAATAGACGTCAAGAAATGCCTATGAACTATTCACTCGTTATTGAACCATTTGATGTTTGGGGCTTTGATTATATGGGACCTTTTCCTTCCTCTAATGGATATACACACATTTTAGTTGTTGTTGATTACGTTACTAAGTGCGTAGAAGCTATTCCAACTAGTAGTGCTAATCATAACACTTCTATTAAAATGCTTAAAGAAGTCATTTTTCCAAGATTTGGAGTTCCTAGATATTTAATGACTGATGGTGGTTCACATTTTATTCATGATGCTTTCCGTAAAATGCTTGCTAAGTATAATGTTAATCATAGAATTTCATCTCCTTATCACCCACAGTCTAGTGGTCAAGTAGAATTGAGTAATAGAGAGCTCAAATTAATTTTGCAAAAGACTGCCAATAGGTCTAGAAAGAATTGGTCCAAGAAACTTGATGATGCATTATGGGCCTATAGAACTGCATATAAAAATCCTATGGGTATGTCTCCATATAAAATGGTTTATGGAAAAGCATGTCACTTACCTCTCGAACTAGAACACAAGGCATATTGGGCTATTAAAGAGCTCGATTATGATTTTAAACTTGCCGGTGAGAAGAGGTTATTTAATATTATCTCACTCGATGAATGGAGAACCCAAGCCTAGGAAAATGCCAAATTATTTAAAGAAAAAGTTAAAAGATGGCATGACAAAAGAATACAAAAGCGTGAGTTTAATGTAGGTGATTATGTATTGCTATACAACTCTCGTTTAAGATTTTTTGCAGGGAAACTTCTCTCTAAATGGGAAGGGCCTTACGTTATCGAGGAGGAGAATCGTATCCTGAGGGGCATCATCGCCAAGAATATCACATCACCATCCCCGAAAAGAGAGACATAATCACATGGGTATGGGCACTCCCCTTGGCAACTGCCAAGCTTGGGGGAGTGCCCCGGTATCGTATCACCTTCACTTTTATCTTTATCATTTTTCTTAGTTCGATCCTTTTGGTAATATCTTGATCTAGTAGAATAAAAGCTTTTTAGTATGATCTAGTTGTGAGTTTTGCTTTATGATCCTTCTGTGTAATCGAGTCCGTGAGCTATATAATAAAGATTAGTGTTGAGTCAAGGGCTTGATTATTGTTCCATTATCCTAAGTGAATAAAATAAAATAGAAATAAATAAAAAAGGAAACAAAGAGATCATATGGATCTTATGGAGAGTAATGAGCTCACATAGAAAAAGTATGATGAATAAAAGTTGTTGAGAGTTGACAAACATAGTTTTGGTCATCGTTGCAATTAATAGGAAGTAATAAATAAAGAGAGGTATTCACATATAAATATACTATCTTGAACATCTTCTATGATTGTGAGCACTCATTAAAATATGACATGCTAAAGAGTTGACGTTGGAAAAAGAAGACAACGTAATGAGTTATGTTTTCTTACATCTGAGATAAATTATATTGTCATGGATCATCCAACATGGTTGAGCTTGCCTTTCCCCCTCATGCTAGCCAAATTCATCGCACCAAGTAGAGATACTACTTGTGCTTACAAATACCCTTAAACCAGTTTTGCCATGAGAGTCCACCATACCTACCTATAGATTGAGTAAGATCCTCCAAGTAAGTTGTCATCGGTGCAAGAAATAAAAATTGCTCTCTAAATATGTATGACTTATTAGTGTGGGAGAAAATAAACTTTATACGATCGTGTGATATGGAAGAAATAAAAGCGACAGACTGCATAATAAAGGTCCACATCACAAGTGGCAATATAAAGTGATGTTCTTTTGCATTAAGATTTTGTGCATCCAACCATAAAAGCGCATGACAACCTCTGCTTCCCTCTGCGAAGGGCCTATCTTTTACTTTTATCTCCTACCTTGCATAAGAATCATGGTGATCTTAACCCTTCCTTTTTACATTTTATCCTTTGGCAAGCACAGTATGTTGGAAAGATCCTGGTATATATGGCTAATTGGATGTGAGTTTTCATGAACTATTATTGTTGACATTACCCTTGAGGTAAAATGTTCGGAGGCAAAACTATAAGCCCCTATCTTTCTCTGTATCCGATTAAGACTCCATACCCATAAGTATTGCGTGAGTGTCAGCAATTGTGAAAGACTATATGATAGTTGAGTATGTGGACTTGCTGAAAAGCTCTTATATATTGACTCTTTCCTATGTTATGATAAATTGCAATTGCTCGAACGACTGAGATTACAGTTTGTTAGTTTTCAATGAAGTTTATGATTCATACTTGAAATTGTGATTGAATTATTACCCTAGCATAAGAAATCATATGACAAGAATTATGTAAGTTGTTGTTCTAAGAATGATCATGATGCCCTCATGTCTGTATTTTATTTTTATCGACACCTCTATCTTTAAACATGTGAACATATTTTTCGATTTCGGCTTTCCGCTTGAGGACAAGCGAGGTCTAAGCTTGGGGGAGTTGATACGTCCATTTTGCATCATGCTTTTATATCGATATTTATTGCATTATGGGCTGTTATTACACATTATGTCACAATACTTATGCCTATTCTCTCTTATTTTACAAGGTTTACATAAAGCGGGAGAATGCCGGCAGCTGGGATTCTGGGCTGGAAAAGGAGCAAATATTAGAGACCTATTCTGCACAGCTCCAAAAGTCATGAAACCTCACGGAAGACGTTTTTAGAATATATAAAAAATACCGAGCGCGAGAAGTTCACCAGGGGGGCACACCCAGCCCATGAGGGTGGGGGCGCGGCCTACCCCCCTGGGCGCGCCCCCCTACCTCGTGGGCCCCCTGGTGGCCCTCCGATGACCATGTTCTTCTATATGAAGTCTTTCGATGAGGAAAAAATCATAAGCCATCTTCTCGGACGAAACTCCGCCGCCACGAGGCGGAACCTTGGCGGAACCAATCTAGGGTTCTGGCGGAGCTGTTCTGCCGAGGAAACTTCCCTCTGGGAGGGGGAAATCATCGTCATCGTCATCACCAACGCTCCTCTCATCGGGAGAGGGCAATATCCATCAACATCTTCACTAGCACCATCTCCTCTCAAAACCCTAGTTCATCTCTTGTATCCAATTCTTGTCTCCAAGTCCGAGATTTGGTACCTGTGTGTTGCTAGTAGTGTTAATTACTCCTTGTAGTTGATGCTAGTTGGTTTATTTGGTGGAAGATCATATGTTCGGATCCTATATGCATATTATGCTTTGTGAGTTGTTACGTTTGTTCCTGAGGACATGGGAGAAATCTTGTTATTAGTAGTCATTTGAATTTGGTATTCGTTCGATATTTTTATGAGATGTATGTTGTCTCTCCTCTAGTGGTGTTATTTGAACGTCGACTACATAACACTTCACCATTATTTGGGCCTAGAGGAAGGCATTGGGAAGTAATAAGTAGATGATGGGTTGCTAGAGTGATAGAAGCTTAAACCCTAGTTTATGCGGTGCTTTGTAAGGGGCTAATTTGGATCCATATGTTTCATGCTATGGTTAGGTTTACCTTAATACTTTTGTTGTAGTTGCGGATGCTTGCAATAGAGGTTAATCATAAGTGGGATGCTTGTCCAAGTAAGGACAATACCCAAGCACCGGTCCACCCACATATCAAATTATCAAAGTACCAAACACGAATCATATGAACATGATGAAAACTAGCTTGACGATATTCCCATGTGTCCTCGGGAGCGCTTTTCTCTATATAAGAGTTTGTCCAGGCTTGTCCTTTGCTATAAAAAGGATTGGGCCACCTTGCTGCACTTTATTTACTTTTGTTACTTGTTGCTCGTTACAAATTATCCTATCACAAAACTATCTGTTACCACTTATTTCAGTACTTGCATAGAATACCTTGCTGGAAACCGCTTATCATTTCCTTCTGCTCCTCGTTGGGTTCGACACTCTTACTTATCGAAAGGACTACGATAGATCCCCTATACTTGTGGGTCATCACTTCTCCAATTTGGCCAGCCCATATGGGGGCGCACCAGCCCCTTTGTGGCTGGTGTGTTTCCGCTCTTGGCCCATAAGGCCCATATCTTTTGCCGGGGGTGCCCGAAACCCCTTCCGGTGACCCGATAAGTACCCGGTGCATCCCGAAACACTGCCGGTGTTCGAATACCATCGTCCTATATATCAATCTTTACCTATCGGCCATTACAAGACACCTCGTCATGTCCGTGATCTCATCTGAGACTCCGAACAACATTCGGTCACCAAATCACACAACTCATATAATACAAAATTGTCATCGAACGTTAAGCGTGCGGACCCTACGGGTTTGACAACTATGTAGACATGACCGAGACACCTCTCCAGTCAATAACCAATAGCAGAACCTAGATGATCATATTGGTTCCTTCATATTCTATGAAGATCTTTATCGATCAAACCGTTATGACAATATATGTTATTCCCTTTGTCATCCGTGTGTTACTTGCCCGAGATTCGATCATCGGTATCTTCATACCTAGTTCAATCTCGTTACTGGAAAGTCTCTTTGCTCGTTCCGTAATGCATCATCCCGCAAATAACTCATTAGTCACATTGCTTGCAAGGCTTATTATGATGTGCATTACCGAGAGGTCCCAGAGATACCTCTACGATACTCGGAGTGACAAATCCTAATCTCGATCTATGCCAACCCAACAAACACCTTCGGATATACCTGTAGAGCATCTTTATAATCACCCATTTACGTTGTGATGTTTTATAGCACACAAGGTATTCCTCCGGTATCCGGGAGTTGCATAATCTCATACTCGAAGGAATATGTATTTTACATGAAGAAAGCAATAGCAATAAAACTGGATGATCAACATGCTAAGCTAACGTATGCATCTTGTCCATCACATCATTCTCCTAATGATGTGATCCCATTCATCAAATGACAAAACATGTGTATGATTAGGAAACTTAACCATCTTTGATTAACGAGCTGGTCTAGTAGAGGCTTACTAGCTACATGGTGTTTTGTCTATGTATCCACACATGTATCAAGTTTCTGGTTAATACAATTCTAGCATGGATAATAAATATTTATCATGATATAAGGAAATATAAAATAACAACTTTATTATTACCTCTAGGGCATATTTCCTTCAGTCTCCCACTTGCACTAGAGTCAATAATATAGTTCACATCGCCATGTGACTTAACACCAATAGTTCACATCACCATGTTATTAACACCCATAGTTCACATCACCATGTGACCAACACTGTCATGGAATTGTCACGATAGATGTCCTAGTGTGTGGACTTAGTCGTGGAGCCATCGCATTGAGGTTAGCTTAAAGGGGTTAATCAGGACAAAGGACACGAGGAGTTTATACTGGTTCGGCCCCTTACGATGAAGGTAAAAGCCTGGTCCAGTTTGTAGTTGGTATTGCTAGGGTTTCGATGAGCAGGGAGCGAATACGCTTGACCCGACTCTCGATCTGTTGTTTCTTGTCCTAAGCTGCCGCTAGGTCATCCCCTTATATACATGGGTTGACTCCCTACGACCCTCAGAGTCCTGGTCGGTTTGTACAATGTACCCGGCTTGGTGACCTATCTCGTATGCCTTGCAATACAAGTTTTACATACATGGCGGTTTATAATCATGGGCCTTAAGCCACCTTCGGGTCTGGGCCCTCTACCAAGCCTATCTATGAACCGCCATATGATCTTGGGCTTCATCGAGATGGGTCGTCATAGGGATGACCTGGCCCCTCCTGGGTGGGTCATACCTAATAGTTATACCCAACATTAGGCCCTAGATTGATTTGAACTTGTTCATGTCAATCTCCAAGACTTAGAAAAACCCTTCCATATCCACTGCAACAACTTTGTAACCCGCCATGATGTCATCTCCAAGAATTTCGGAAACCCGCCACGACATCATCTTTAACGGATCTTTATCTTAATGTCTTCCCAAAAATTGAGGTGTCCAATTAGCTGGATAACCATCATTTGGCATCCTCGTCTTTCGCGCCTGCCTGTTCCCTATCTCCTTATAAATAGGACTCGAAAGCCATCTTCCATTCTTCTCCTTCTTCTTTCTTCCTCCTCGCAACGCGACGTCCTGCACGAACCTCGCCGCCGTCAGCCTCCGTCTTCAACCTCAACTCCGACCGCTGCATCGCCCTGAGTGGACCAGAGAACTGCGGCGCTACCCTGCTGTCCGAACAGCATCAGTAAGTCCTCCATCCCTTGTCATGGATCCATCATTAGGGTTTGTCGGTGTTCATCCGTGTTCGTCACTGCCCTGCCTTTTTCTTCGTTTATATTCATAGTTTAGATCCAAAAAACGTAGGGAACTTGCGTGGTAGTAGTTTTAGCACTTGTTTTCATACTAGGTTATATCCCCACTGCGACAGATCTCCTCTAGGGCTCCTCTGCTTTTCCAATGTCACCTTCGTAGATGAATTTATTCCCTTTTTTCGAACAACGGTAGATCCAAATTTGTAACCTCCATCTGGGGAACTTGTTTGTCTCAGTACTTAGCCATATTTGTTTTCGGGCACTCTTGAATATCTTAGTCATGGCGGCTTACTCCGTCGTCTTACCTTTACTTCATATGTCATTAGTCCTCGCTTAAGCCGCCATTATAAACATGCACTGTAATTGTTGATTTGCAATCCTACCAACTAACTTGAGCCGGTAAATTATTTTCTTTTAGATTGTCCTTTCACCATGCCACCAAAGACGATGACAACTTGCAACTGGGTCCCTTCCACAGTCACTGAGAGCACCTTGAAAGACTTTGTCACTGTTGGATATTTACCGGAAAAAAGTGTCATGTCTTACCACGCTCCTGACCCGTATGAAGAGAGACCTCAGCCGAAGGACGGTGAAATTATTGTTTTCACCGATCATATGAACCGGGGCTTCTCGCCGCCTGGCTCAAAATTATTTAGAGATGTTCTACATTTTTTCAAGCTTCACCCGCAAGATATCGGACCCAATTCCATATCAAACATCTGTAACTTCCAAGTTTTCTGCGAGGTTTATCTTCAAGAAGAACCTACTGTTGAGCTCTTCAGAAAATATTTCTACCTGAACCGCCAGAACGAATATACCAACGGTCCCAACCCGGAACTTGGCGGGATTTTGATTCAACGCAGACGAGATGCCATGTTCCATTTAGTAGTCTTGCCAAGCCATCCCAAGGACTGGAATCAAACATGGTTCTATTGCAAAGACACCTCGCCGTCTGATGAAAATCCAATGCCGGGTTACCGCGCTGATCGTCTTGACGGCAAATACCAACTCTCTGATAAACTTACTGCCGCCGAACATAAGAAACTTGTACCCACAATCAGGAAAGTTCAAGCCTTGCTGGGAAACGGCTTAACTGGAGTTGACTTGATCTGCTGTTGGCTCGCATGGCGGATCATCCATCTGAGTCGTCGATCCGGTTTGATGTGTAACTATACCGGAGGAACAGATCATCCATTACGTCATAGCTCCCTTCATCTGACCGAAGAAGCCGTTGTTGAAATGGCAACCACTCTTGTCAATAGCAAGTATGAATACTACAGCATAGTAGCAGGTTTGAATCCTTTCTGCAAGATTAACCCGGCGCCAAAGGTAAATCTTCGTGACTTCTTTTTCCTCAGCAGTTAAGTATTTGCGTGAATTTCAACATGTTATCTTTCCACAGGCTAAATCTGACTTTTGGAAAGTCAAATATAACCATGAGGCTGGCAAAAAAGCTAGAGCTGCTGCGATAGCCGCCAAGAAGACCGTCATAAAGTCTAAGAAGAAACAGACTGCCTCTGATTTATTCAAGCTGGATGATATCTCTGAGTCGGAGGTAGCCCTTGACTCTCTTGGCCTGTTTTTTAACAACCTTATTGACACTGACTATTGCCAGGATGACACGGGGACCAGCAAGGCAGTCAAAGAAGAGGTAACTATTATTTCCTCCGACTCAGAACCTTTACCAAGGTAGAAACTTCGGTGGGTAACCCGGAAAGTAAGGTTTTCACACCCCTTGGCTTATTTAGATCCTCATTTTCTTTTGAAAAGGCAGCAACATGAGAGCCGCCGCCAGACCCGGACCAGTGGAGATGATGATTTACTCTCCGGCTTACCGAAAACTCCTCAGAAATGCCAAAAGGAGGTTCTTTTTAACCTTAACCCTTGTATCGACCATCGAGTTACTTTTATTAATCACTCAACTGTGATTCCACTCTTGCAGGAGATTTCTCGTTCCTCCTCTGGCGATTCTTCACAAACTCAACTGTCGGCTTTTAAGACCGCCCCCGGGTAAAGATAATTATCCTTCTTCTGCACCTTTATATCTGCATCATTATACTGACTTATCCAAATTCTTTTTAGCGGTCAAGCAAAGCCCAAAAAATCAAAGGTGATAAAGCCGGCTGAGGATCTGAAAACTGCTGAACCGGAGCAGCCAACTCTTGTACCGGAACATTCTGAAGCACCGGAAGATCCTGCTATCAACACTTGACCAGATTTACCTGAGTCGTCTGTTGACGAAACCATTTTCCATCAACTATTGAACCGTCAAACTTAGCTAACCTGCCAAAGACTCATGGCGATGATGTTTTAATCACTGGTACCAGAGTCATCGAACCGGGGAATCCAACTATTCTAGCAAGACACTCTACCAAACAGGAAGTTATGGAAAGGCAGAAAGTAAGGTTTGACATTTCCCACTATCTTTTATAAAGCTAAGGTACGCAATTTGCATACTCTCGGAAAAAAAGACATTTCCCACTATGCTCATTTGAGAAGTAGTGAAGTGCTATCTGGTTATCTCAATCAAGTGCATTCTAGCCGTGATTCAGAAATTGAGATGGTCAAACAGATGCACCAAAAATATGAGGTACGTTCTCCGGCTTATATAAGTTATATACCCTACCAGCCTCCAAGTCATCTAATTATGATAAAATTGAATGATTTGTAGACTTAAAAGACTTATAAGCTTCTTCCTTAGACTCCCTCCAAGTCCGGTTTATAACTAAACCGGATGCTAGTAGTATTTCAATTTGCATGTGTTGCCCCCAAGGGCCGGTTTAATCAGTATGAATGAGTCGGTCCTACTAGTCATTGCATAGAACTGAACCGTATAGCCCTCATGAGCCGGCTAAGACTGTTGACAGCTTATCCGGCTCATTTGTAGAAAAAAGTCAAGAAATATGCATTAGCCCCCAAGTGCCAAGTGTTGTTGCCTGCAAAACACTTGGGACTTTTAGAAAGAGGTGTTTCCTTTGAAAAATTTGTGCTGGCAGACATTAACCCCCAAGTGCCAAGTGTTATTGCTTGCAAAGCACTTGGGACTTTGTTTTTTATAATCTGCCATGAAACTGAACTACCTTATGTTGTATGCAGGCTGCGACTGCAGAACTAGAATCCCAATTGTCTGAGGCCAAGACCTGGCTAGCGACTCAAGAGACTGAAACAAAGAAAGCTGAATCCAAATTCTAGTTGAGTGTGTCTAAAACAGAAAAACTGAAGACCAGCTTTACTGCGGGGAAAGAGGCTTGGGTCAATGAGAAGACTGCCTTGACGCAGCGTGCGGAGAAGGATGAGGCGGCTCTGGAAGAGGTTACCGCGGAACTCGCCGGTTTAAAGAACCGTGTGTCTCAGATGGTTTCTGCAATCTTCGGTAAGTCACCTTGTTACGTACTCAAAGTGAGTATTTTCCATTATAAGCCGCCACTTAACCCATTGTGTAAACTTTACAGGTCCCAGGAGCAGCAATCTGAGCCGAGATACACCGGTAAAGCTCAAGGCGGTTTACACGCTTGTGGAGCAATTATATACTGGAGCTCAACGACTCTTCCATTATGTCCCCCGCGAATCAAAGACCAAACTTATTAAGCGATGTCTTGAAGAAGTTGTCTATCTTGCCCGCTAGGTTCCAAGAAATCAAGCGATCTTGTGCTAGAGCCGAAGCCGTGACATCTTTGAGCCGCTCCAAAGCATGGGTACCGAAGTTAGACCCGACGGACGTAGCCAGTGGGTATCCTAGCCTTAAGGAAGATGGAACTCCTTTTGACCAAGAAGACTTTGTTGCCTACGTAAAAGAAATTTGCCCTCATGCTACCATCATTGGTGAAGAGACCAACCTCACCAAGTATCAGTCGGGTTTTGATGCAGACAATAAGAAGATGGCGACTCCTCCATATAAAGTGATGGACTTAATCCCGCCGATTCGTAAGCACACTTTCGCCCCTAAGATTGACCCGTCTGGTCTGATTGATGATGAGGCTGAATTCGTCGCCCTTCATGGCATTGACTGGTCCAAACCCAACTTCCAGATGGTGGAGGAGGACGAACTGGCAAGGGATGAGGCGCAACCATCAAGTCAGTCAGGCCAAGACTCATGAATCAGCTCCGGTTTATCATCTGCTATATGGGAGACTAAAAAACAGTTTATTATTTTGGGCTCCAAGCGCCTTGTAATAGGCTAGCTTTAAACTTCTTGCTCTGCTATACCATCATGCATATTGTGCTGCTTATAACACTTATTTATCCGTTAAGTGAAGATATGCTATATATCCCTTATGATATTAACAATTTTGAATTTGTTCCTGCATACAACAGATAAAAAGTGTCCTGGCGGTTTACCGCTGGACGGGTTATAATGCCCCAACATGAACTTATCAAGATTTATAACCAAGGCTGGTCAAAATAATAATCATATATGAAACAATATATCATACATGTGACATTTGATCACACTTGTTGATTTTACCAAGCCAGTGTAGTAAGGGTGATAACCCAAGACTTTGGATGCTGGTAGTTATTAGAGATTGCGGGTTTATGAACAAAACCGGACCGGGTTAATAAACACCGAATATTTACCTTTATTTTATACTGGCGACTTATAGTCGAAGACCAGGCCGGGTTAATAAACACTGGTTAATGTCATGTATGACTCAGAAGGCATTATAAGCCTTATTGTTTTTCAACCATGTATTATTATGTCACAAAAGAAAAATCCCAAAAAGACATTCAAATCAAAACAACAGAAAAAATCCGAGGCTTTCATAGGCCGCCAAGCCAAAATATATTCTTCAATGAAACTAGCATTAGCCATTGGAAGGTACACGCTTTCTGTGAGGTGGCCCTCATTGACCCAATCGACATTTTAACCCGGATAGGTTCAGTTCTTATTTAAAGATAGACTTATTAGGAGTAGCGGGGTTAGAGCAGCATCGTGCATCACAGGCCGATTTATCCAAGTTTCAAGGAAGGCGGCTTTACAGCCCGAGCTTATTCTTGCTATCCATAAACCGTGCCCTCTCATGACAACCCGGCGTTTTAACCTTAAGGAGTTCGGGGTCTTGTTTAAAAGATTGGCTGTTAAGAGTTCGGCGGGCAATCAGGATTACCTGCTGGAGAAGCATCTGGCATACAGGCAGGATAACCCGGGGTTTTAGGCGAATACACATGGCTTCCAAGCCTGGCTTTTATAGCCTATCACAAGGTTATGAACTCTTCGTTCTTTAGAACAAAAGAGCCCCCAAGTGATATTTTGAGCTGTGCTCCGGAGGTACCTATGTTTGAGTCGTGCTTTTGCCACAGTCTCTCTTTGGCCCCAAGTTTTATGTGACCTATAGGCCGGATCAAAGGGTAATCATAACTTCGCTGTATAAAGAAGAAGCCCCCATGTAATCGAAGACTCATTAATTTAGAGAGGAAAAAACGACAGAGGCCCTGCTTTAGCAAGGATGCCGGCTTTTTGATCATAATATATACATCGTCAAAATATGTACATTGGATGAGCCGGTGGCTCAGGTGTAGTATGGCCTAAGCTGAGCAATATTCCAGGGTTGGCGAGTCTCCTCCTCCGACGTGCGTGAGTCCTTGTGGTCTCGAACATCGATAAGGTAATATGACCCATTGTTTAGATTCTTGCTAACCACAAAGGGTCGTTCCCAAGGTGGGGATAACTTGTGCATATCAGTCTGATCCTGGATAAGCCGGAACACCAAGTCGCCTTCTTGAAAAGTTCTGGTTTTAACCCGGCGGCTATGATAACGGCACAGATCTTGCTGGTAAATCGCCGAACGAGCTACTGCTATGTCACGCTCCTCATCCAACAGATCAAGTGCTCCTTGACATGCTCTTTCATTGTCAGCTTCAACATAAGCCGCCACACGAGGCGGGTCATGACGGGTGTCACTAGGGAGAATTGCCTCTGCTCCATAAACCATGAAGAAAGGTGTGTATCCCGTAGATCTGTTTGGGGTGGTATTGATGCTCCATAACACGGAAGGTAACTCCTCCACCCAACAACCTGGCGTCCTTTGCAGGGGAACCATAAGCCGGGGTTTGATGCCTTCCAAGATCTCTTGGTTTGCTCTCTCAGCTTGACTGTTGGATTGAGGGTGAGCTACTGACGATACATCAAGCCGGATATGCTCATGTTGACAAAATTCTTCCATAGCACCCTTAGAGAGATTAGTGCCATTGTATGTTATAATGTTGTGTGGAAAGCCAAAACGGAAGATTGTTGGGGAACGTAGCAGAAATTCAAAATTTTCTATGCATCACCAAGATCAATCTATGGAGTAATCTAGCAACGAGGGGAAGGAGAGTGCATCTACATACCCTTGTAGATCGCTAAGCGGAAGCGTTCAAGTGAACGGGGTTGACGGAGTCGTACTCGTCGTGATCCAAATCACCGATGATCCTAGTGCCGAACGGACGGCACCTCCGTGTTCAACACACGTACAGCCCGGTGACGTCTCCTACGCATTGATCCAGCAAGGGGAGAAGGAGAGGTTGGGGAAGACTCCATCCAGCAGCAGCACGACGGCGTGGTGGTGGTGGAGGAGCGTGGTACTCCAGCACGGCTTCGCCAAGCACCGCAAGAGACGAGGTGGGAGAGGGGTAGGGCTGCGCCAAGAAGGAGATTGAATCGTGTCTCTGGCAGCCCAAAACCTCAAGTATATATAGGGGGAGGGGAGGGGCTGTGCCCCCACCTAGGTTTCCACCCCTAGGGGTGGCGGCCAGCCCTAGATCCCATCTAAGGGGGCGGCCAAGGGGGGAGAGAGGGGGGCGCACCACTAGGTGGGCCTTAGGCCCATCTGAGCCTAGGGTTTGCCCCCTTCCACTCTCCCTTGCGCCTTGGGCCTTGGTGGGGGGGCGCACCAGCCCACCTGGGGCTGGTCCCCTCCCACACTTGGCCCATGCAGCCCTCCCGGGCTGGTGGCCCCACTTGGTGGACCACCAGGACCCTCCCGGTGGTCCCGGTACATTACCGATAAAACCCGACACTTTTCCGGCGACCAAAACAGGACTTCCCATATATGTCTTTACCTCCAGACCATTCCGGAACTCCTCGTGACGTCCGGGTTCTCATTCGGGACTCCAGACAACATTCGGTAACCACGTATATCTATTCCCTATAACCCTAGCGTCATCGAACCTTAAGTGTGTAGACCCTACGGGTTCGGGAACCATGCAGACATGACCGAGATAACTCTTCGGTCAATAACCAACAGCGGGATCTGGATACCCATGTTGGCTCCCACATGTTCCACGATGATCTCATCGGATGAACCACGATGTCGAGGATTCAATCAATCCCGTATACAATTCCCTTTGTCTAGCAGTACGATACTTGCCCGAGATTCGATCGTCGGTATCCCGATACCTTGTTCAATCTCGTTACCGGCAAGTCTCTTTACTCGTTCCATAACACATCATCCCGTGATCAACTCCTTGATCACATTGTGCACATTATGATGATGTCCTACCGAGTGGGCCCAGAGATACCTCTCCGTTTACACGGAGTGACAAATCCCAGTCTCGATTCGTGCCAACCCAACAGACACTTTCGGAGATACCTGTAGTGTACCTTTATAGCCACCCAGTTACGTTGTGACGTTTGGCACACCTAAAGCACTCCTACGGTATCCGGGAGTTGCACAATCTCATGGTCTAAGGAAATGATACTTGACATTAGAAAAGCTTTAGCATACGAACTACATGATCTTGTGCTAGGCTTAGGATTGGGTCTTTTCCATCACATCATTCTCCTAATGATGTGATCCCGTTATCAATGACATCCAATGTTCATGGTCAGGAAACCGTAACCATATATTGATCAACGAGATAGTCAACTAGAGGCTTACTAGGGACATGGTGTTGTCTATGTATCCACACATATATCTGAGTTTCCTATCAATACAATTCTAGCATGGATAATAAACTATTATCATGAACAAGGAAATATAATAATAACCAATTTATTATTGCCTCTAGGGCATATTTCCAACAGTCTCCCACTTGCACTAGAGTCAATAATCTAGTTCACATCGATATGTGATTAACACTCAAGGTCACATCCCCATGTGACTAACACCCAAAGAGTTCTGGGTTTGATCATGTTATGCTTGTGAGAGAGGTTTCAGTCAACGGGTCTGCAACATTCAGATCCGTATGTACTTTGCAAATTTCTATGTCATCTTGTAGATGCAACTACTACGCTACATTTGGAGCCATTTCAAATAACTGTTCTACTTGGAGCTATTCAAAATTGTTGGTCCATTATACGTATCGGTATCTCTACTCAGAGCTATCCGGATAGGTGTCAAGCTTGCATCGACGTAACTCTTTACGTCTAACTCTTTATCACCTCCATAACCGAGACACATATCCTTATTCCTCTAAGGATAATTTAGACCGCTATCTGGTGATCTACTCCTAGATTACCTTTGTACCCTCTTGCCAGATATGTGGCAAGGCACACATCAGGTGCGGTACTCAGCATGGCATACCGTATAGAGCCTATGACAAAAGCATAGGGGACGACCTTCGTCCTTCCTCTTTCTTCTGCCGTGGTCGAGCTTTAAGTCTTAACTTCATACCTTACAACTCAGGCAAGAACTCCTTCTTTGACTGATCCATCTTGAACACCTTCAAGATCATGTCAAGGTATGTGCTCATTTGAAAGTACCATTAAGCGTTTTGATCTATCCTTATAGATCTTGATGCTCAATGTTCAAGTAGCTTAATCCAGGCTTTCCATTGAAAAACACTTTCCAAATAACCCTATATGCTTTCTAGAAATTCTACGCCATTTCTGATCAACAATAGGTCAACAACATATATTCATCAGAAATTCTATAGTGCTCCCACTCACTTATTTGGAAATACAAGTTTCTCATAAACTTTGTATACACCCAAAATCTTTGATCATCTCATCAAAGCATACATTCCAACTCCGAGATGCTTACTCCAGTCCTTAGAAGGATTGCTGGAGCTTTGCATACCTATTAGCATCTTTCAGGATTGACAAAACCTTCCGGTTGTATCACATACAACCTTTCCTCAAAAAAATCATCGAGGAAACAATGTTTTGACATCCTATCTGCAAGATTTCATAAATAATGCAGTAATCACAAATATAATTCCAACAGACTATTAGCATCGCTACTAGTGAGAAAGTCTCATCGTAGTCAACTCCTTGAACTTGTCGGAAAACATCTTAATGACAAGTCGAGCTTTCTTAATGGTGATACTTACCATCATTGTCCGTCTTCCTTTTAAAATCCATATGTACCTAACAGACTTACGACCATCAAGTAGTTCTTCCAAAGTCTACACTTTGTTTTCATAAATGGATCCTCTCTCAGATTATATGGCCTCGAGCCATTTTGGAATCCAGGCCCACCATCGCTTCTCCATAGCTCGTAGGTTCATTGTTGTCTAGCAACATGACTTCCAAGACAGGATTACGTACCACTCTGAAGTAGTACGCATCCTTGTCATCCCACGAGGTTTGGTAGTGACTTGATCTGAAGTTTCATGATCACTATCATAAGCTTCCACTTCAATTGGTGTAGGTGCCACAGGAACAACTCCGTGTGCCCTGCCACACACTAGTTGAAGAGACGGTTCAATAACCTGTCGACACACGAACACGTCACGTGTACCCTCGACGCCGGGGGTGATGCACCGCAGCTCACGTCGAAGGAGACCCGACCAACAGCGCGATACGCAAGACAGTCGGCGGGTGCTTTTGCAGACCCGAAACCCCGCGCACCCGGGAGGGACCCCGTCAGGGATTGCGGCGGCTATGGGCTGCCCTAGGTCGATTCGCTCGCCCCTAGAGCCTCGGGATTCGCAGCTCTCAAACACGAAGAACAGCGAAGAACGAGAGAGAAAAACGGTGGAGAGATAAAAAAGTAGACAGGAAAAAGTAGTATATTGATTTGTTCGATTGTGTGTTGTTCAATCGGCCGTCACCCCCAACATATATAAGAGGCGGCTGGACTTCCCGTACAAGTAAAGGATTCATCTAGGCTTTCCTTACAAGAAAAATTACAACAATTCGCGTCCTAGAGTCCTAGTTCTATTTCAACTCGGATTCAGTCTGAATCTGGCCCAACTTCTGTCTTCCTCCTTGTGCAGGCCGCCGAGCCTCCATAGGACCTCCGATCAAGATGGCCCAAATACCAAACTTGTGCGCCTCGACGATACGAACAACTCTCATGTTGATCACTTTTTCAAATAAGGCCATCTTGAATACTTTTTAGGTCGTCTTTACCTTCCAGTCGGACTCGGTCTTGCGGTAAACTGAATTATCCGAGTCTTGTAGTAAATTTGCAGGCCATATACTATCTCTGATGACGATGACTCCAAAACCAAAGTTTAACGTTTTGATGATACGCACAACTTCTGTATTGAACACTTCTTCATCCGAGACCATCTTGATAGACTTTTGGGCACATGTTCAGTTTCACTCGGATTTGAGCTCATCCACTCGGATATTAGAGTCTTTCACTCGACTGGATCTTTTCACTTGGATGACTATATTTTCACTCGGAAGACAATCTTTCACTCGACCGACCTTTTACTCGATCGGTAAGTTTTCACTCAACCTTTTACTCGATCGATAGGTTCTCACTTGACCTTTTACTCGATCGGTAGGTTTTCACTCGACCGATGAGTTTACACTCGACCTTTTATTCGATCGGTAGGTGCTCACTTGACCTTTTACTCGATCGGTAGGTTTTCACTTGACCTTTTACTCGATCGGTAGGTTTTCACTTGACTTTTTACTCGATTGGTAGGTTTTCACTTGACCTTTTACTCGATCGGTAGGTTTTCACTTGACCTCTTACTCGATCGGTAGGTTTTCACTCGACCGGTGAGTTTTCACTCGACCTTTTACTCGATCGGTAGGTTCTCACTTGACCTTTTACTCGATCGGTAGGTTTTCACTCGACCGGTGAGTTTTCACTCGACCTTTTACTCGATCGGTAGGTTCTCACTTGACCTTTTACTCGATCGGTAGGTTTTCACTCGACCGGTGAGTTTTCACTCGACCAAAAACATAGCCTGATCTTGATTTGTCTCCCCAAGTCTCATATGACCTCGGATTGAGACGAATTATATATGAAAATCGATCGGCTCGACGAGACGAAATTTTCTCGTGTTGAAGTTTTTTCAATTAAAGGCCGTCTTGAGAGCTGAATTGCTCACGCATTGCATCAGACACTCATCAACATGTGTCTGATGTCAAGCGTAATATTTTGTTCTCTGGCCTGTCCAGACCGTATTGACTATAACTTTTGCATATGAACTCGGATTGAGATGATTTATATATGAGAATCAATTGTCTTGACGAGACGAAGACAATTCCTTTAGAGCACTCCTTCATCTGAGTTCATATTGAGGGCGTAACCGGCCGAAAAGCATTCAGAACACTAAATTTTGTCACTCGGAGTATAGCTTCGGCCACTGAGATGAGGTCGAATGGCGATAGCCTAAACATCAAAGTTGTTCCACTCGACGATACGAAACTTTCTCATGCTAAAAACCCTTTCACTCTGTATATTGCCAAAATCAGTTGTCAACACATGCCCCCCTGTTTTTCGGCAAAGCTTGCATGCCGAAAAATAATATGCGTAACGTTCATTCTAAGGATGATGTCAACACTCCATCGGCCATTTATTTTTCTCAGGGCGATAATTATGTATCGGCCATATTTGTGCTAAGGGCGATAATCGTATATCGGCCATTGCCTACTTAGGCTTCCTGCCATACACTCGGGTGGTACTTTTTCAAATATTTGCCATTGAGAGCTCGAGGTAACAAGGCCCCTTGTATTGATTCCACCAAATATGAATTTCCGGGAACAACTCTTGTAATCCTAAAAGGACCTTCCCAACTTGGAGACCACTTCCCAAACTTTCTATCTCTTGAACCAATTGGCAAAATCACTTTCCAGACGAGATCACCAACTTGAAAATTCTTCAACTTGACTTTCTTATTGTAAGCTCTTGCCACCCTCAACTTATCTCTCTCTATGGCCGTCAAAGCAACCAAACGTTTATCGACAACCTCATCAATATTGTCCATCATTAGGTTATAAAAGTCTACTACCGATAAATTATTTTGTTTGGCTATTCTCAAAGCATTCAAATTTACCTCCACTGGTAAAACAGCCTCCTGACCATATACTAGCTCATATGGAGTCACCTTCGTAGCACCATGCCTTGAAATTCTGTGTGTCCATAAAGCTTCAGACAACAACTCATGCCATCTCCTCGGATTGTCCTTAATCTTCTTCTTGATGAGCTTGATTAGAATTTTATTGCTAGACTCAGCTTGTCCATTAGCTTGGGCATAATATGGAGAGGAATTGAGCAACTTTATATTATAAGATTCGGCAAATTCTCTGACTTGGTGTGACATAAAAGATGAACCTTGATCTGTAGTTAACGTTTGAGGAATACCGAATCTATGAATAATGCGCTCGGTTATGAATTGAATTACCTCCGTATGTGTCATGTTCTTGAGAGGTACTGCTTCAGACCATTTAGTGAAATAATCAGTTGCCACCAATACGAACCGATGCCCTTTTGAGGAAGACGGGTGGATTTGTCCAATGAAATCTAAACCCCAACCTCTGAAAGGCCACGGTTTGATAATAGGATGTAACATAGCAGCAGGAGCCAATTGAATATCACCAAATTTCTGACAAGCTTCGCACCCTTTATAATATCTGAAGCAATCATTAATCATGGTCGGCCAATAAAACCCAGCACGTCGCAATAACCATTTCATTTTGGGAGCCGACTGGTGAGTACCACAAATGCCCTCATGTACCTCTCCCATAGCAACTCTTGCTTGATCCTCATCCAAGCATTTTAAAAGAACATCATCAACTGTTCGGCGATAAAGGTCATCGTCCCTCATAGTATATTTAAAAGCCATACGCCGAACAGCCCTGTCCACCCTTTCACTCGGATTGCGCAAGTAAGCAACAATGGGCTTCCTCCAGTCGGAATTGTCACCTGCACTAGATTTTTTGTTAATGGCCGAATCAGTGGGTTCAGGTTCGGCCTCTCCCATATTGGCAAGACAAGACATCGGTCCTTGAGAGATATGAAACATGCCACGATCAACATGATATCCAGATGCTTGCTGCGCCAACTCATTTGCTTTCCAGTTGTCATGTCTAGATATATGTGCAATGCTAAAACAATCCAAAGTAGAAATTATATCTAGACATTTATCAAGATAAACATTAAGTGATTCGTCAAAACACTGAAAGATTCTAGATATTTGCTGCACTACTAGTAACGAATCACCGTAAGCCTCAATATGTGTAACACCTATAGCAAGTAACATCTCTAGACCGAATAACAATGCTTCATATTCGGCTTGATTGTTTGTGCAAAAATATTCTAAGCGGCATGAGGCTTCAAAAACAGCACCATGAGGAGATATATAAACAATACCAACACCTTGGCCATTGCTACAAACTGAACCATCAAAATACAATCTCCATGGCACTAATGAAACAAGGTTCATATCAACATCATGCTTGTCATTAATCCGATGTTCAACAATGAAATTAGCAACAATTTGGCCTTTCATGGATTTTAGAGATTCATAAGCCAAATCATACTCAATCAAAGTATAAGCCCACTTGCCAATTCTACCACTAAGAATTGGCCTATGCAACATGTACTTAATGACATCGGTTTGACAAGCTACTACACAAGCACTCGGCACTAGGTAATGTCTCAATTTTGTGCAAGCGTAATATAAGCATAGACATAGTTTTTCAATAAATGTATACCTTGTCTCGGCGTCCAATAAACGTCTGCTCAAATATGTAATGGCATGCTCTTTTCCTTCGGTATCTTGAGTCAAAACAGCACCAATAACACCTTCCTCTGCTGCGATATAAAGTTTGAAAGGCTCTCTATGCTTGGGTGCTTTCATCACCGGAGGAGTGCACAAATAATTCTTGATCATATCAAAGGCTTCTTGCTGTTTTGCCCCCAAGTGAAATCAACATCATTCTTTAACCGAAGGATAGGAGTAAATGCATCAACTTTCCCTGACAGATTAGCTATGAACCTTCTCAAATAATTGACTTTGCCAAGGAACTTTTGCATATCTTTCTTGCATGTCGGAGCCTCCACTTTCTGTATGGCCTCTATCTTTTTGGGATCGATTTCGATGCCATCTTCATGAATAATGAAACCCAAAAATTTGCCAGCTGACACGCCGAATGCACACTTCAAAGGATTCATCTTCAGTCCATACTTTTTCATCCTTTCAAAAGCTAAACGCAAATCGGCCAAGTGGGATTCAAAAGCATCCGATTTGACAACAATATCATCAATATAAACTTCAAGTATGACACTGAGTAAATCATGAAAAATCAAATTCATAGCCCTCTGATATGTGGCCCCAGCATTTTTCAATCCGAATGTCATCACTGTCCACTCGAATAAACCAAGGAAACCAGGACACCGGAAAGCTGTTTTGTACATGTCCTCTTCGGCCATAAAAATTTGATTGTATCCGGCATTACCATCTAGAAAGCTAATAACCTTATGTCCAGAAGCATCATTAATAAGCATATCGGCTATTGGCATGGGATACTCATCTTTGGGTGTAGCCCTATTCACATCTCTGAAGTCAATGCACACCCTCAACTTGCCGGATCCCTTCTTCTCCACTGGGACAATGTTAGAAATCCACTCGGCATACCTGCAAGGTCGAATGAATTTAGCTTCAAGCAGTCGACCGATCTCTTCCTTGATCCGGTCATATGTTTTTGGATTAAACTTTCTGGCCGACTGTTTATAAGGTCTAAAACCGGCCTTTATAGGCAACCGATGCTCCACTATCTCTCGGCTTAACCCTGGCATCTCATGATATTCCCATGCAAAGCAACAAACATATTCTTTCAATAGCTCGATTAATTTAGCTTTACAATCGGCTTTCAAATTTTTGTTTATAAATGTCGGTCGACTGACTGATCCATCTCCGATATCTACCTCTTCTAACGGATCGGCCGATGTAAAACCTTGTCCAAGTTTATCCATGTCATCCAACTCCTCAATAGACTCATACATATCGTTCTCGCTGGACCGATATTTTGCAAGACGTTTTTGTAACCACTCAGAACTAGGATCCATTTAAACATATCATACCTTGGAGCCGATTGCATTCAGTCGGCTTTAAAGACACGGGCACAAAACCATTCTTGGTCGCGCTGAGAAAATCAAACTCTGATAAGTCACGTCCCGTCAAGCAAGTAGCATTGGGATGTTGCCAATCCACCGATGCATCGGCCAAAGCAACACAGACCGAGTTATCCGCATGAATGACTTCCACTTCATCATCAACCCACTGAATCAAAAATTGGTGCATAGTGGACGGCACGCACTGGTTTGCATGAACCCAATCACGGCCTAGTATAATGTTGTAGTTACCTTGCACCTCAGCGACAAAGAATGCAGTAGCCAAAGTTTTGCTTCCGACTGTAAGCTCCACATACATCACACCTTTGGCTTCAGTTCTCTCTTTGCCTTCAAACCCGTTGAGCACCATATTGGTCTTGATCAATTCTTCATCAGGCAAACCCAATTTCTTGAAGACCGAATAGGGCATAAGATTTACCACAGCACCTCCATCCACAAGCATCCGAGTGAGCGGTGACCCATTGATATGGCCTCTGAGATATAACGGTTTCAGATGCGTTACTGGTTCTTTTGGCTTCTCGAATATTGCATTTTTAGGGCCAAAATCTAGCTGAGCCACTTCCCCTTCCTCATCTACAGCACGAAACTCAGCAGGTAAGTAATATACCATATTGATATCCATACCTTCATGAACCGGTGTAGACTCATAATCCAACATATCAGCCTCTTCTTCAAGTGGATCGACCGATTCTGAAATCTGGTCGAGTGAAGGAGAAGTAGGAAGTGTTGTAGACGATGTAATAGCTGTCTCATCGTCCTCCTTGGGTGGTGTAGGCACTTCTGTGATAGATGTAGAAGCTGATGTATCTTGTATTTGTTTAGGCCTCCACACTTGTTTTGCTGGAACCATGGGCCGAGTGTCATTGAACAACTTATCTCTTTGCTTCTCGGCCTCCTGCTCTGCCATCTCTTGACTCCTTAACCTCTGTAGTTTCCTCTTCTGTGTCTTTGTTAGCCCTGGAGGACACCACTTTGGTCGAGTGTACTTAGCATCTCTCACCTTTACTTGGCTAGTGCTTGCTTCATGGTCATTAACCGAGTGCTTTGGCGCGATAGCAAGTATCGGCTCAGTTGAGTGGTTATCCACAGTCGGCTGCTGTATGGGGAATGTTTCGGTGCCCAAGATAAGTGAGTCGACATCCATTTTCTCCTTGCCTTTTCCCGACTCAACTGCTGCAACACTCGGTGACTTAACACGCCATTCTTTCCGACTTTCCAGATGCATGAAATTTCCACTCGGGCGCACCTTTTTACTTGGATGGAACCCACTCGGATTGATGTCACTCGGATGGTATCCACTCGGATGGAACTCAGTCGGATGGAATCTACTTGGCCACATTTTCTCACTTGGATAGCTTCCACCAGGGTGCATTCTTACACTAGGATATTTTCCACTCGGTTGCATATTTTGACCAGCCGACTGATAGTCACCGATGTTCAGTCGACCATTATATGAGTAATCAAGTCGATTCCACACAGATTGCCTCCGCTCTTCTGAAAACTGCGCCCTTGGTCCACTCGGTTTCACATACTGACTGAACATATCATTCGATGGTGACCTTGGTCGCTTCAAGTGTGGTGGCCGGTTAGAACTGGAACCAGCCGACTGATTAGCATATTTGGACAGCAACATATCAAAAGTTGGCTTGATCCGCTTGCGTTGTACTTTAGCTTCATTCCTCTTCCATTTGCCAACTTCTGGACTCTTGGGCTTGACAAATTTAACTCGAGTGTCCTGCTGCACCTGTGTTTGCCCCCCGAGTGTAGGATTCTTGATGGTGATCTTGATCACTTCCTTGCCATCGGGTTGCTTATCAAGCACAACATGTCTCCCCAAGACCTTGTCACCCTCCTTGTCTTTCCTGGGCTCACCAACAATGACATTAGCTTTATTAGCAGATTTGGCTACCTCCGGCCGAATGAGCAGCTTCTTCCCTTCTAAATCCATTGTGTTCATTGGATAGGGCTGTTTATCAACTTGCATCTCAGAAAAGTTCAATCGTCCATCATTAATGGCCGATTGTATCTGTCGTCGAAAAACATTGCAATCGTTAGTAGCATGAGAAAAAGAATTATGATATTTGCAATAAGCACGCCGTTTCAGCTCTTCAAACGGCGGTAAAGTATGAGATATTCTAATAATCTTAGCCTGCAGCAAAGTATCAAATATTCTATCACACTTAGCAATGTTAAAAGTAAACTTCATATCTTCATCACGATTCTTATGAATCGGTTTCAGATCATTGCAAGTAAAGGGTTTGGCCTTAGATGGCCAAACAAATTCAGTAGCAAAAACATCACCCTCATCGTCCGAGTGATCACTATCATATTCCACCATATTCATCTTTGGACGATCGGCTTTGTATCTATGCACTTCTTTGAGATCTTTGCTTCGGCTTTCCTGAGCCAAAGCCCTTTGTAAGACTTGGTTAATATTTAAGAACTCATAGCCTTCTAACTTTTCTCTAATGGGAGTTCTCAAACCACTTAGCACTAGGTCTGCCAAGTCTCTCTCAGTTATCACCAAACTAAAACATCGGTTTTTCGTTTCTCTGAATCTCTTGACGTAATCGGAGACCGATTCATCATGCTTCTGTTTAACCAATGTTAGATGTGACAACTTGAGCTCATTGTCGCCACTGTAAAAGTGATCATGAAATTTCTGCTCTAGCTGCGACCAAACTCGAATGGAACCATGTGGTAAAGAAGAAAATCATGAAAATGTGGTACCAGTCAATGATAAAGGAAATAAACGCACTTTCAACTCATTCAGTGAACCTGCTTCACCTAATTGTGCCAAGTATTGACTAACATGCTCCCATGTGGTTTTTGTGCCTTCTCCATTGAACTTAACAAAATCTGGAATTTTATATCCTGGAGGGCACTGGATGGCATCAAAGTACTCGGGGTACGGCTTTTGGTAAATCCGATTCCGAGGTAACTCAACCCCAAAATTCTCTCGAAGCATCTTAGCCATCTCCTCTCTAAGATTAGCTAGACCATCATCCATAGTGGACGATGAAGCTTGTGGCAGTGGCATAGGAGGAGTATGATTACTAGCTGTAGGTAGGAATTGTGGCAGGTATGTCGACCCATAATTTGCTAATGGTCGAGTGGTTGTAGCTGTAGGTAGGGTTTGGTTCGGCGTCACCACCGAACCCGGCATGCTCATAATAGGATTAATGGGTGCAGCCACAATCTGATTTGTTTGGGTAGGATAATAAGTCATCGGCACGGGAGGCGCCGATGAGATAGGTAAAACCAGATTAGGGTTTTGCACACTAGCAGCTACACCATCATTACCACTAGTCGATTGAGATGTATTCTTCTGAGCATTAGTATTTTCTATGAAAGTTTGATAGACTAGATTGTTACCATCAGCAATACGACTTTCAATCTCAGCCCACTGCTCAGGAGAAAAGGCAGTACTTACAGAGGGTTTAACCTGCTTGGCTTGCAAAGGAGGGAACTTGATTTCTTCAATCGGAGTGATGTTGCCTTGGCGATCCTTCTTGAACTTTGCAAGGAACTCCTGCAAGTCCTTCTCCTCGCGCGCCTTCTTGTACTCCTCATAGACTTGGCGATGATCGGCCGATATCTCATCAAGACTGGGCTTAATGATGTTATCGGCGTCTACCTCAGATGGCTTGGGAAGATCAGACATGGTGGATGATGATGATCGATCTTCGTTCCCCAGCGGAGTCGCCAAAAAGTGTGTCGACACACGAACACGTCACGTGTACCCTCGACGCCGGGGGTGATGCACCGCAGCTCACGTCGAAGGAGACCCGACCAACAGCGCGATACGCAAGACAGTCGGCGGGTGCTTTTGCAGACCCGAAACCCCGCGCACCCGGGAGGGACCCCGTCAGGGATTGCGGCGGCTATGGGCTGCCCTAGGTCGATTCGCTCGCCCCTAGAGCCTCGGGATTCGCAGCTCTCAAACACGAAGAACAGCGAAGAACGAGAGAGAAAAACGGTGGAGAGATAAAAAAGTAGACAGGAAAAAGTAGTATATTGATTTGTTCGATTGTGTGTTGTTCAATCGGCCGTCACCCCCAACATATATAAGAGGCGGCTGGACTTCCCGTACAAGTAAAGGATTCATCTAGGCTTTCCTTACAAGAAAAATTACAACAATTCGCGTCCTAGAGTCCTAGTTCTATTTCAACTCGGATTCAGTCTGAATCTGGCCCAACTTCTGTCTTCCTCCTTGTGCAGGCCGCCGAGCCTCCATAGGACCTCCGATCAAGATGGCCCAAATACCAAACTTGTGCGCCTCGACGATACGAACAACTCTCATGTTGATCACTTTTTCAAATAAGGCCATCTTGAATACTTTTTTAGGTCGTCTTTACCTTCCAGTCGGACTCGGTCTTGCGGTAAACTGAATTATCCGAGTCTTGTAGTAAATTTGCAGGCCATATACTATCTCTGATGACGATGACTCCAAAACCAAAGTTTAACGTTTTGATGATACGCACAACTTCTGTATTGAACACTTCTTCATCCGAGACCATCTTGATAGACTTTTGGGCACATGTTCAGTTTCACTCGGATTTGAGCTCATCCACTCGGATATTAGAGTCTTTCACTCGACTGGATCTTTTCACTTGGATGACTATATTTTCACTCGGAAGACAATCTTTCACTCGACCGACCTTTTACTCGATCGGTAAGTTTTCACTCAACCTTTTACTCGATCGATAGGTTCTCACTTGACCTTTTACTCGATCGGTAGGTTTTCACTCGACCGATGAGTTTACACTCGACCTTTTATTCGATCGGTAGGTGCTCACTTGACCTTTTACTCGATCGGTAGGTTTTCACTTGACCTTTTACTCGATCGGTAGGTTTTCACTTGACTTTTTACTCGATCGGTAGGTTTTCACTTGACCTTTTACTCGATCGGTAGGTTTTCACTTGACCTCTTACTCGATCGGTAGGTTTTCACTCGACCGGTGAGTTTTCACTCGACCTTTTACTCGATCGGTAGGTTCTCACTTGACCTTTTACTCGATCGGTAGGTTTTCACTCGACCGGTGAGTTTTCACTCGACCTTTTACTCGATCGGTAGGTTCTCACTTGACCTTTTACTCGATCGGTAGGTTTTCACTCGACCGGTGAGTTTTCACTCGACCAAAAACATAGCCTGATCTTGATTTGTCTCCCCAAGTCTCATATGACCTCGGATTGAGACGAATTATATATGAAAATCGATCGGCTCGACGAGACGAAATTTTCTCGTGTTGAAGTTTTTTCAATTAAAGGCCGTCTTGGGAGCTGAATTGCTCACGCATTGCATCAGACACTCATCAACATGTGTCTGATGTCAAGCGTAATATTTTGTTCTCTGGCCTGTCCAGACCGTATTGACTATAACTTTTGCATATGAACTCGGATTGAGATGATTTATATATGAGAATCAATTGTCTTGACGAGACGAAGACAATTCCTTTAGAGCACTCCTTCATCTGAGTTCATATTGAGGGCGTAACCGGCCGAAAAGCATTCAGAACACTAAATTTTGTCACTCGGAGTATAGCTTCGGCCACTGAGATGAGGTCGAATGGCGATAGCCTAAACATCAAAGTTGTTCCACTCGACGATACGAAACTTTCTCATGCTAAAAACCCTTTCACTCTGTATATTGCCAAAATCAGTTGTCAACATAACCTCATCAAGTCTCCACCATCCTCCCACTCAATTCTTTCGAGAGAAAATTTTCCTCGAGAAAGGACCCGATTCTAGAAACAATCCCTTATTGCTTTCGGATCTGAGATAGGAGGTATACCCAACTGTTTTGGGTGTCCTATGAAGATGCATTTATCCGCTTTGGGTTCGAGCTTGTCAGCCTGAAACTTTTTCACATAAGCATCGCAGCCCCAAACTTTTAAGAAATGACAGCTTAGGTTTCTCTAAATCATAGTTCATACGGTGTCATCTCATCGGAATTACGTGGTGCCCTATTTAAAGTGAAAATGGTTGTCTCTAATGCCTAACCCATAAACTATCATGGTAATTCGATAAGAGACATCATGGTATGCATCATATCCAATAGAGTGCAGTTATGATGTTCGGACACACCATCACACTATGGTGTTCCAGGCTGTATTAGTTGTGAAACAATTTCCACAATGTCTTAATTCTGTGCCAAACTCGTAATTCAGATATTCATCTCTATGATCATATCATAGATATTTTATCCTCTTGTCACGATGATCTTTCAACTTCACCCTGAAATTACTTGAACCTTTCAATAATTCAGACTCGTGATTCATCAAGTAAATATACTCAACATCTACTCAAATCATCTGTGAAGTAAGAACATAACGATATCCACTACATGCCTCAGCACTCATTGGACTGCACACATCAAAATGTATTACTTCCAACAAGTTGCTTTCTAGTTCCATTTTACTAAAAACGAGGCTTTCAGTCATCTTGCCCATGTGGTATGATTTGCATGTCTCAAGTGATTCAAAATCAAGTGAGTCCAAACGGTCCATTTGCATGGAGTTTCTTCATGCATATACACCAATAGACATGGTTCGCATGTCTCAAACTTTTCAAAAACGAGTGAGCCCAAAGATCCATCAAGATGGAGCTTCTTCATGCGTTTTATACCGATATGACTTACGTGGCGGTGCCACAAGTAGGTGGTACTATCATTACTATCTTATATCTTTTGTCATGAACATGTGTATCACTACGATCGAGATTCAATAAACCATTCATTTTAGGTGCAAGACCATTGAAGGTATTATTCAAATAAACAGGGTAACCATTATTCTCCTTAAATGAATAACTGTATTGCGATAGACATAATCCAATCATGTCTATGCTCAACGCAAACACCAATCTCGATGGTAGAGGGAGCGTGCGATGCTTGATCACATCAAGCTCGGAAAAACTTCCAACACATATTGCCAGCTCACCTTTAGCTAGTCTCCGTTTACTCCGCAGCCTTTTATTTCGAGTTTACTAACATTTAGCAACCGAACCAGCATCTAATACCATGGTGCTACTAGGAGTACTAGTAAATTACACATTAACACAATGTATATCCAATATACTTCTATCGACCTTGCCAGCCTTCTCATCTACCAAGTATCTAGGGTAATTCTGCTCCAGTGGCTGTTCCCCTTATTACAGAAGCACTTAGTCTCGGGTTTGGGTTCAACCTTGGGTTTCTTCACGAGAGCAGCAGCTGATTTGCCGTTTCATGAAGTATCCCTTCCTGCCCTTGCCCTTCTTGAAACTAGTGGTTTCACCAACCATCAACAATTGATACTCCTTCTTGATTTCTACTTTTGTGGTGTCAAACGTCGCGAATATCTCAAGGATCATCATATATTTCCCTGATATATTATAGTTCATCACGAAGCTCTAGCATCTTGGTGGTAACGACTTCGGAGAAACATCACTATCTCATCTGGAAGATCAACTCCCACTCGATTCAAATGATTGTTGTACTCAGACAATCTGAGCACAAGCTCAACAATTGAGCTTTTCTCCCTTAGTTTGCTGGCTAAGAAAATCGTCGGAGGTCTTATACCTCTTGACGTGGGCACGAGCCTGAAATCCCAATTTCAGCCCTCGAAACATCTCATATGTTTCACGACGTTTCAAAACGTCTTCGGTGCCTCAACTCTAAACCGTTTAACTGAACTATCACGTAGTTATCAAAATGTGTATGTCAGATGTTCGCAACATCCACAGACGACGTTCGAGGTTCAGCACACTGAGCGGTGCATTAAGGACATAAGCCTTCTATGAAGCAATGAGGACAATCCTCAGTTTACGGACCTAGTCCGCATAATTGCTACTATCAACTTTCAACTAATTTTTCTCTAGGAACATATCTAAACAGTAGAACTAAAGCGTGAGCCACGACATAATTTGCGAAGACCTTTTGACTATGTTCAGGATAATTAAGTTCATCTTATGAACTCCCACTCAGATAGACATCCCTCTAGTCATCTAAGTGATTACATGATCTGAGTCAACTAGGCCGTGTCTGATCATCACGTGAGACGGACTAGTCAACATCGGTGAACATCCTCATGTTGATCGTATCTTCTATACGACTCATGTTCGACCTTTCGGTCTTCTGTGTTCCGAGGCCATGTCTGTACATGCTAGGCTCGTCAAGTCAACCTAAGTGTTTGCATGTGTAAATCTGTCTTACACCCGTTGTATGTGAACGTTGGAATCTATCACACCCGATCATCACGTGGTGCTTCGAAACAACGAACTGTCGCAACGGTGCACAGTTAGGGGGAACACTTTCTTGAAATTATGGGATCATCTTATTTACTACCGTCATTCTAAGTAAACAAGATGCAAAGACATGATAAACATCACATGCAATCAAATAATAGTGACATGATATGGCCAATATCATATAGCTCCTTTAATCTCCATCTTGGGGCTCCATGGTCATCTTGTCACCGGCATGACACCATGATCTCCATCATCATGATCTCCATCATCGTGTCTCCATGAAGTTGCTCGCCAACTATTACTTCTACTACTATGGATAACACGTAGCAATAAAGTAAAGTAATTTACATGGTGTTTCTCAATGACACGCAGGTCATACAAAAAATAAAGACAACTCCTATGGCTCCTGCCGGTTGTCATACTCATCGACATGCAAGTCGTGATTCCTATTACAAGAACATGATCTCATACATCACATATATATCATTCATCACATCCTTTGGCCATATCACATCACAAAACACTTGCTGCAAAAACAAGTTGGACGTCCTCTAATTGTTGTTGCAAGTTTTTACGTGGCTGCTATAGGTTTCTAGCAAGAACGTTTCTTACCTACGCCAAAACCACATCGTGAATTGCCAATTTCTATTTACCCTTCATAAGGACCCTGTTCATCGAATCCGATCCGACTAAAGTGGGAGAGACAGACACCCACCAGCCACCTTATGCAACTAGTGCATGTCAGTCGGTGGAACCGGTCTCACGTAAGCGTACGTGTAAGGTTGGTCCGGGCCGCTTCATCCCACGATGCCGCCGAATCAAGATAAGACTAGTAACGGCAAGATAATTGACAATATCGACGCCCACAACTACTTTGTGTTCTACTTGTGCATAGTAACTACGCATAGACCTAGCTCATGATGCCACTGTTGGGGAACGTAGCAGAAATTCAAAATTTTCTACGCATCACCAAGATCAATCTATGGAGTAATCTAGCAATGAGGGGAAGGAGAGTGCATCTACATACCCTTGTAGATCGCTAAGCGGAAGCGTTCAAGTGAACGGGGTTGATGGAGTCGTACTCGTCGTGATCCAAATCACCGATGATCCTAGTGCCGAACGGATGGCACCTCTGTGTTCAACACACGTGCAGCCCGGTGACGTCTCCTATGCCTTGATCCAGCAAGGGGATAAGGAGAGGTTGGGGAAGACTCCATCCAGCAGCAGCACGACGGCGTGGTGGTGGTGGAGGAGCGTGGTACTCCAGCAGGGCTTCGCCAAGCACCACAAGAGACGAGGAGGGAGAGGGGTAGGGCTGCACCAAGAAGGAGATTGAATCGTGTCTCTGGCAGCCCAAAACCTCAAGTATATATAGGGGGGGAGGGGCTGCGCCCCCACCTAGGTTTCCACCCCTAGGGGTGGCGGCCAGCCCTAGATCCCATCTAAGGGGGGCGGCCAAGGGGGAGAGAGGGGGGTGCACCACTAGGTGGGCCTTAGGCCCATCTGAGCCTAGGGTTTGCCCCCTTCCACTCTCCCTTGCGCCTTGGGCCTTGGTGGGGGGGCGCACCAGCCCACTTGGGGCTGGTGCCCTCCCACACTTGGCCCATGCAGCCGTCCGGGGCTGGTGGCCCCACTTGGTGGACCACCAGGACCCTCCCGGTGGTCCCGGTACATTACCGATAAAACCCGACACTTTTCCGGCAACCAAAACAGGACTTCCCATATATAAATCTTTACCTCCGGACCATTCCGGAACTCCTCGTGACGTCCGGGATCTCATCCGGGACTCCGAACAACATTCAGTAACCATGTATATCTATTCCCTATAACCCTAGCGTCATCGAACCTTAAGTGTGTAGACCCTACAGGTTCGGGAACCATGCAGACATGACCGAGATAACTCTCCGGTCAATAACCAACAGCGGGATATGGATACCCATGTTGGCTCCCACATGTTCCACGATGATCTCATCGGATGAATCACGATGTCGAGGATTCAATCAATACCGTATACAATTCCCTTTGTCTAGCGGTACGATACTTGCCCGAGATTCGATCGTCGGTATCCCGATACCTTGTTCAATCTCGTTACCGGCAAGTCTCTTTACTCGTTCCGTAACACATCATCCCGTGATGAACTCATTGATCACATTGTGCACATTATGATGATGTCCTACCGAGTGGGCCCAAAGATACCTCTTCGTTTACACGGAGTGACAAATCCCAGTCTCTATTCGTGCCAACCCAACAGACACTTTCAGAGATACATGTAGTGTACCTTTATAGCCACCCAGTTACGTTGTGATGTTTGGCACACCCAAAGCACTCCTATGGTATCCGGGAGTTGCACAATCTCATGGTCTAAGGAAATGATACTTGACATTAGAAAAGCTTTAGCATACGAACTACATGATCTTGTGCTAGGCTTAGGATTGGGTCTTGTCCATCACATCATTCTCCTAATGATGTGATCCCGTTATCAACGACATCCAATGTCTATGGTCAGGAAACCATAACCATCTATTGATCAACGAGCTAGTCAACTAGAGGCTTACTAGGGACATGGTGTTGTCTATGTATCCACACATGTATCTGAGTTTCCTATCAATACAATTCTAGCATGGATAATAAACGATTATCATGAACAAGGAAATATAATAATAACCAATTTATTATTGTCTCTAGGGCATATTTCCAAGAAAGATCACCTTCTTCATGAATTGAACTGCCGTTGCTGCATCACACTTACTGACTGGCTCTGCCTCTACCCACTTAGTGAATTTATAAACCGCCACCAAATGTGGGTCTTCTTATCCTTGGATCTTTTGAAAGGCCCAACCATATCGAGCCCCCAAACTGCAAACAGCCAAGTAATTGGAATCATCCTCAATCTTGAGACGGCACATGGACTCGACGTGCAAATTTCTAACATCCATCAACCCTGCTGACGAGGTCCTCGGCATCAGCATGAGATGTTAGCCAATAAAACCCATGACGGAAAGCTTTAGCCACAAAGGACTTTGAACAGGCATGATGACCACAATCTCCTTCATGAATTTCTCATAAGATCTCACAGCCCTCTTCTGGAGAAACACAACGTTGAAACGCCCCTGTGACACCGCGATGATGTAACTCTCCATTGACAATCGTCATTGACTTAGACCGCCGGGTTATCTGCCTGGCTAAGGTTTAATCCTCAGGTAACTCGCCCCGGGTCATATAGGCCAAGTAAGGGACTGTCCAATCTGGGATTACATGAAGAGCTGCCACCAACTGAGCCTCCAGGTCAGGAATAGCCAAATCCTCCTCTGTAGGAATCTTAACCGACGGGTTATGCAAGACGTCAAGAAAGACATTAGGCGGCACCGGCCTACGTTGAGAGCCCAGCCGGCTTAAAGCGTCTGCCTCTTCAATTTTCCTCTGATCAACGTGCTTAACTTGATAACCTTTGAAGTGACCAGCAATAATGTCCACCTCTCGCCGATAAGCCGCCATGAGTGGATCCTTAGAATCCCAAGTACCAGAGACTTGCCGAGCCACCAAATCTGAGGCGCCGAAGCATCTAACCCGGCTTAGGTTCATTTCCTTAGCCATCCAAAGACCATGGAGTAAGGCCTCATACTCAGTTGCATTGTTAGCACAAGGGAACATCAAACGAAGAACATAGCAAAATTTATCACCTCGAGGGGAAGCAAGAATAACTCTAGCCCCCGAGCCCTCCAATTGCCTGGACCCATCAAAGTGAATAGTCCAATATGTGTTATCCGGCTTTTCGTCAAGCATCTGCAGCTCTGTCCAATCGTTGATGAAGTCCACCAGCGCTTGAGACTTGATGGCCATGCGAGGCACATATTTTAACTCGGGAGGTCCAAGCTCAATGTCCCACTTAGCAACCCGGCCAGTTGCCTCCCTGTTTTGGATGATATCTCCCAAAGGAGCAGAGCTAACCACGGTGATGGGATGACCCAGGAAATAGTGTTTAAGCTTCCGGCTGGCCAAGAACACCCCATATACAAGCTTCTGACAGTGTGGATACCTCTGCTTGGACTCAATAAGCACCTTACTGATATAGTAAACCGGCCTTTGAACTGGATATTCCTTTCCTGCCTCCTTTCTTTCTACCACAATAACAACACTGACAGCCCGGCTATTAGCACCCACATATAACAACAAAGGCTCCTTATCAATAGGGGTTGCGAGTACTGGCGGCTCAACTAGTTGCTTCTTCAAATCCTCAAACGCTGCATCAGCAGCATCACTCCGGACAAAGTTATCTGTCTTTTTCATCATCTGATATAGAGGGATAGCCTTCTCCCCCAACCAGCTTATGAAACGGCTTAACACTGCAATACGACCCACCAGACGCTACACATCATTGATACATGTTGGCTTAGCCAGAGAGGTGATAGCTTTGATCTTCTCCGGATTAGCTTCAATTCCTCTGTTAGACACCAAAAAACCCAGGAGCTTGCCTGCCGCCACACCAAAAACACACTTGGCCGGGTTAAGCATCATCTTGTAAACCCGGAGATTATCAAAGGTTTCCTTCAAATCATCTATCAGTGGCTATTTCTCTATGGATTTCACCACAATATCATCTACATAGGCATGAACATTACACCCAATTTGGTTATGAAGGCAATTTTGCACACACCTCTGATAAGTCGCCTGGGCACTCTTGAGCCCAAAAGGCATAGACACATAGTAGAAGGATCCAAAGGGAGTTATGAAAGCCATCTTCTCCTGGTCCTTAACTGCCATCTTGATTTGATGATAACCAGAATAAGCATCCAAAAAACTCAAATGCTCACAACCCGCTGTAGCATCAATAATCCGATCAACACGAGGGAGAGCAAAAGGATCAGCCGGACAAGCCTTGTTTAAATCTGTGTAGTCCACACACATACGCCAAGTGTCGTTTTTCTTAAGTACCAGCATCGGGTTAGCCAACCACTCAGGATGGACAACTTCAATGGTAAACCCAGCTGCCAAGAGCCGGGCTACATCCTCTCCAATGGCCTTCCGTCTTCCTCATTAAAACGGCGAAGAAACTGTTTGACCGGCTTAAACTTTGGATCAATATTAAGAGTGTGCTCAGCGAGTTCTCTCGGTACACTCGGCATGTCTAAAGGCTTCCATGCAAAGATGTCCCGGTTCTCACGGATGAACTCGATGAGCGCGCTTTCCTATTTCTGATCCAGATTAGCACTGATGTTGAACTGCTTGGATAAGTCACCAGGGACAAAATCAACCATCTTGGTATTATCTGTCGACTTAAACTTTAACACCGGATCATGCTCTGTGGTTGGCTTTTTCAAAGACGTCATATCTGATGGGTCAACATTGTCCTTGTAAAATTTTAACTCATACGTTGCACAAACTGACACAGCATAAGCCCCATCCCCCTCTTCACACTCCAGATCTATCTTATGGCTCCCATGCACCGTAATGGTTCCTTTGTGACCCGGCATCTTGAGCTGCAGATACACGTAACACGGTCGCTCCATGAACTTGGCATAAGTCGGCCGTCCAAACAGAGTGTGATATGGGCTGTGGATCTTGACCACTTCAAAGGTCAATGTTTCTGACCTAGATTCATGATCATCTCCAAAAACAACTTCCAGAGCTATCTTACCGACTGGATATGCCGACTTACTAGGCACCACGCCATGGAAAACAGTGTTTGACCGCTTAAGATTTTTATCAGTCAACCCCATGCGACGGAAAGTTTCATAATAAAGGATATTGATGTTGCTCCCTCCGTCCATGAGTACTTTGGTAAACTTATACCCTCCGACCTGCGGTGCAACCACCAAAGCCAAATGACCCGGATTATCAACCCAGGGTGGATGATCTTCCCGACTCCACACGATGGGCTGCTCGGACCAACGTAGATAGCAAGGAACTATTGGCTCAACAGCATTGACTAATCTCTTATGAAGCTTCTAGTCACGCTTACACAAGCTAGTGGTAAACACATGATATTGCCCACTATTCAACTACTTCGGTTGCTATGGTAACTAGACTGTTGCTGTTGCTGACCCCCTTGATTACTCTGCTGGTTGTAACCACCCTGGTTGTTGTGATTACCTTGATTTCGTTGGAAACCAGAGTTAGAACCGCCACCGCCATAACCCGGACCATGAGAGCCGGGCCCAGAACCGCCACCTGGCCCATGGCTATCAGGGAAAAGATTTGAATTTTTGTACTCCTTCATGATGTGACAATCCTTCCGTAGATGCCCGGATGGTCTTTCTTTCGTACCATGTCATGGGCAGGGCTGATTCAACATACGCTCAAGATTGATACTGGATCCGCCGGCTTGTGGGGGCGGTTTACCCTTACGACGCTGACCATTGTTCTGTGCATTGGCATTAGCCACAAAGTCAAAACTATTATCAGCTTTGCGCTTACCGTTGCCTCCCGGGTTATACTGCTACCCCTTAACGTTGTTGCTCCTCTTCCCCTTCCCCGCTTTATCGTCATCAGACTCGGGGTCTTTGGTACTATCAGAATCAGCATATTTAACCAGAGCCGCCATGAGTGTCCCCATGTCATTGCAGTGGCGTTTGAGCCGCCCTAATTTCTGCTTCAAGGGCGTGAAACGGCAGTTGTTCTCCAACATCAACACCGCTGAGTCGGCATTGGTGTGATCTGACGAGTGTAAGATTGTTGAGACCTAGCGCACCCAGTGGGTCATTGATTCACCTTCTTCTTGAACATGGGCAGCCAGATCCACAATCGACATGGGCTGTTTACACGTATGTTTGAAGTTCTGGATAAACCGGGCTTTTAACTCGGCCCATGACCCGATGGAATTGGTAGGGAGCCCCTTCAACCAGGTGCGGGTCGTTCCTTGTAACATCAGGGGAAAATACTTAGCACACGCAGCCTTGCTGACATCTAGCAGCTCCATGGCCATCTCATAACTCTCAATCCATGCCTCAGGACTTAAATCGGTCGTATAGTTAGGCACCTTGCGAGGGCCCTTGAAATCCTTGGGCAGGCGCTCATTGCGCATATCTGGTACTAAGCATGGCACGCCCAAGTTTCTAAAGGTTACACCCGGCTCCATAGAGGTGGTTGGACGATCCGCATACTGAGCCGCCAACTCGGCCTCTTGACGAGCTCTACCTTGATCCACCACATTTTGAGCATTTGCACCACTGCCCGCCGGGTCATGTCCACGGGTGGATTACGATTCCGCCCACTACTTGACATAGCCGGCTCATCGAGATGCCTGCTGTAACTCCGGCTCGGGTGAGGGGTAAAATGAACTCGATCACGGCTGTAAGAATAAGCCTGCTGTTGAACCAGTGCTGTCTGAAGAAGATCTCTAGCCCTCCGTGTCTCGACTACCGCTGGTGATTCACCTTCAACCGGGATAGCTGCCAATCAAGATACCCCAGCGATCATGTTATCCAAATGGTTGGAGTAATGACCTGGTGGCGTCGGCATGTGCTGTGGCGGGTTATTGTTCTGACGAGGTGGATCCATCACGTGGGGTTGAACCGGCATACCCGTCCCAGGTGCTTCGACTCGGTTTACCCCTGCCGGGTTACTGGTTCCTGCTCCTGGCGTGTTAAAAAGATTTATTGCTTCATAAACCGACGGTAGACGAGTCTGATGCCTCCTCCTCATGACATCGTTTGAAGCATTCTGATCCAACATGAGCCGGTAAGACTCCGCCTGAATCCGTTGTGACTGGGCATCCAAAGCAGCCCATTCTTCAGCCATCTTAGCGCTTTCTGCATTTAGCTCCGCCTTAGCATGTGCTATCTCATCGTGCGATCTTGTAATCGCCGCGTTATGTTGATCTTGATCCGCCGGGTTAACCACCTTTGTTAACAGCGTCGTCAATTTATCCAGCAAATCAGTTAAAGCCTGAGCCGGCGGGCGCTCGCCTCCTGCCCCGACAGCCGCTGCCGCCCCTAACCCGGAAACCAGCTCCGCCGCAGTTGATGAGTGATTCACGGGCTGTGTACCGACCATGAAAATTGCAACCCGATTCAGCGGCTCATAGGCGTCCAGATTACTGTCGCCATCGGAACAGCCCCCAAGCCGGCCCTCTTGCAGTTGATACAACGATTCGGTCTCACAAGTAGATGACTATTCATCAGAATAAACGATGGTCTCACCACCCGATGCCGATCTATCCTTAGGTTCCGCTCCATGGATAAATCCCACAAAGACATGATTCATGGCAGGCTGAACCCGGGCGAGTCTCGCACGCTGAGCCGTCTCGGTGATGTCGGTGCAGATGCCCAGCTCAGGGCCCGGTTCGTCGATCTTGCCGATGAAGACGTGAATTCCGCCGAAGGGGACCCGGTACCCGTACTCAATTGAGTCGGCCTCGGGGCCCCAGCCCGCGTCGTCGATGTAGAGTTTGCCACAGCAACTCTTGGTCATCCAGCCCACGGCGTATCCCTTTATCCCTTTGAAGTTTCCCTTTAAGAACTCGAAACCATCGTGCGATAGCCCCACGATGGGCACCAACTGTCATGGAATTGTCACGGCAGATGTCCTAGTGTTAGGACTTAGTCGTGGAGCCATCGTGTTGAGGTTAGCTTAAAGGTGTTAATTAGGACAAAGGACACAAGGAGTTTATACTGGTTCGGCCCCTTACAATGAAGGTAAAAGCCTAGTCCAGTTTGTAGTTGGTATTGCTAGGGTTTCGATGAGCAGGGAGCGAATACGCTTGACCCGGCTCTCGATCTGTTGTTTCTTGTCCTAAGCCGCCGCTAGGTCGTCCCCTTATATACATGGGTTGACGCCCTACGGCCCTCAGAGTCCCTGTCGGTTTATACAACGTACCCGGCTCGGTGACCTATCTCTTATGCCTTACAATACAAGTTTTACATACATGGCGGTTTATAATCATGGGCCTTAAGCCACCTTCGGGTCTGGCCCCTCTACCAAGGCTATCTATGAACCGCCATATGATCTTGGGCTTCATCGAGACGGATCATCATAGGGATGCCCCGGCCCCTCTTGGGCGGGTCATACCTAATAGTTATATCCCCAACAAACACCCAAAGGGTTTACTAGAGTCAGTAATCTAGTTCATGTCGCCATGTGATTAGCACCCAAAGAGTACTAAGGTGTGATCATGTTTTGCTTGTGAGAGATATTTAGTCAACGGGTCTGATACATTCAGATCCGTATGTATTTTGCAAATTTCTATGTTTGCAATGCTCCGCACGGAGCTACTCTAGCTAAATGCTCCCACTTTCAATATGTATCCAGATCGAGACTCAGAGTCATCCAGATTGGTCTTGCATCAACGTAACTCTTTACGACGAACTCTTTATCACCTCCATAACTGAGAAATATTTCCTTAGTCCTCTAAGGATAATTTTGACCGTTGTCTAGTGATCTACTCCAAGATCACTATTGTACTCCCTTGCCAAACTCACGGCAAGGTATACAATAGGTCTGGTACACATCATGGCATACTTTATAGAACATATGGCTGAGGCATAGGGATACTTTCATTCTCTCTCTATCTTCTGTCGTGGTTGGGCTTTGAGTTTTAATCAACTTAACACCTTGCAACACAGGCAAGAACCCTTTCTTTGACTGATCCATTTTGAACTTCTTCAAAATCTTGTTAAGGTATCACTACTGGGGAAAAGGCTAGCAGCAGCGCGGGTTTTAGGTGTATCAGTAGCGCGCGAACCGGCGCTACTAATAAGGTGCTACAGCTAACACATAGCAGTAGTGCGTGCTCACCAGCGCTACTGCTCTACTGCTACACAAGTGTAGTAGCAGCACGCTTAGTGGAAGCTCGCTACTGCTAATAGCTATAGCACGCTTCTTCCGTGCGCGCTACTGCTACTACCGCGCTGCTGCTAACTTTTCTCCACTCGCTACTGCTAATTTTAGTAGTTTTTTGTTTTTTTCGGCATATTTGTTTTGTATTTGAACAGGCTTTATAGAAGAATCTTTAGCACATACAAATGTCATCATGATACACATACAAATGCCTGCGAGACCACAGATGTAATCATAGCATATACATACAAATAGTCTCATCATAATCATCATCCAACACAAAGTGGTCTCTCGTCATCATCTCAAAAATAGTGATACAAGTCTCGATTACTTGCAAATACATCATCATCCATCTAAACAATGATATACGCGAGAAGAGCTATCGCTTTGAGTACATGAGTTCGTATCCCTCTCTCGCATTAGCATGAACCTAAACTAACTACTGCCTGTCGCTCAGAAACCGGAAACCGGTACACCTGGGCCTGACACTCCGGCCACTTGTCGTATATATACTCCTGGCGTAGCACTTCTTCGCCATCTATGATCTATGCACCTGCATTGTCACATGAGTCGATGATATGCAACATATATAGTTGAGCAACAAAAAGAGACAGACTTGGCAAAAATAGAAACAACATATCATAAGCATAAATAACAAAGTTCATCGTACCCCAAAATGCCCTAACTAGAGTGATTTTCGCTAGTCGAGGAGGAGGATGGTTTAATTACATCACAAATAAAGTTTCACTGTGCATAACTCAAAGTTTTGTCATACAGAAAGTATGGACTAAACGGACACATTGTCATATATCGACAATCCCTCCAACATGTCGTTCCATCCATCCAAGTCAGGGAGATAGTCCTTGAGCTTAATGAAAGGCTTCATGTCGAGACGCTGAGAGGCTATCCATGTTCGGACGTCTTCCTGCGACATTTGTCCTTATCCGTAGAACATCCCTATTTTTCCGACGACCTCCTTCATGATGATTTGGGCAAGTTCGCGTTGGATGTTATAGAACTCAGCTCGAAGTCGATGATCCTCGATATCTCCTATGTCCTTTGCCCATTGCAAAATATGGGCATCGCCGGATCTAGGTGACATGCGAAGGTTCTGGTGATCCCGTCTGTACTCCAGCATGTGGTGTAGGACATAGAATCCATCATTAAGAGAATCGTTCGGTTGCTGGATGTAGCAGAAGTCGGTCTTATGGCCGAAGGCGGCCCTGCCGCCCCTTGTCTTCTTGTCCCTGACCTCTCCACCCCTTGCTTGGTAGTAAAACATAGCACTGTCGAGAACATCCTTGATGTGGGTGTAATCCTTTTTTTGAATGTTCTTTGATGAGTCCAAGTAAAGAGCGTGGGAGAATCGGGGGTAGAGGATGATGAGGACAGCGCGCCCGCCGCTGCGCAAAATAAGTACACCTCAAATTAATTAGCCTCCACCGTGCAAATGAATGATTGAAATCAAAGGAAGGATAGCAGCACGGATGACTTACACAGGATGATAAGGCACGAGAATCGCCTCCTTGTCCTTATTGGCGAGCATGAAAGTGACGATGTAATCCCTCGCGTATTCACGGTGCTTTTTGCAGACTCCCAAGAATCCCTCGTGCATGTAGTATGGGTCAGCGACACAGATATTAGATATCTGCTCAACCCCGATGATGTAGTTCATGTGCAAGGCATAAAGGTGGAGAAACGTAAAATCCAGCTTCTTCACGTGAAACATGTCGAATATGTAATCGAATCGGAGGAAGAACTTATCCGCGGGGAAGCCGTCGACGTACGACATTTGCCGCGGAATGTTAACCATGTAGAGTGGGTATCCTGGATCTTTCAAGGCGATGAGGCCTTTCTCTACCCGCAGCACATCGTCATGAAGTCTCCTTAGATCGCCAAATCTGGCCCGTAGCGCTGTTGCAGGTAGGATTGGTTGACCGGGGATATGCCATTTATCCGCATCGGGGATATCTATACGGTCCTGAAGCCGAGGCTGCTGAGGCGGCTGGATCATAGAATCAGCTTTTTTGCCTTTCCTCGCTCTCTTCCTAGACTTCTTTACTACCGGAAGGTCGTCCATAATACGTTGAGACGGCAATTTAGGCACCGACTCATGACGCTCAAACCCTGAGGAGGCGCCAGTATAGACATACTGTTCAGCGCCATCGTCGTCCTCATCCTCATCCATGGCGACATCATCAGCGACTAATGGAGCCTCCTCCTTACCCCGTCCGCTATCACCCAACCCGACACCAGATGCTAATTGGGTAGATGGGGTGTTGATGTTCATACCTTGCTGAGGCTGCGTGCTCGTGGGTGTGCTCCCGGCCGCCTCCAGACGAAGCAGACTCTTTGGCCACAACAGCACCCACCCATTGCAACAATCACCAAGCCGCCGTGGTGTCTTGTCGTCATCCCCCGCTAGTATTGGAGGAGGCAAATTCTCGTGGCCCGGTTTTACACTGGCCACGAAAACCTTGAAGATGTTCGGGGGGATCGGTCGGCTGTGGAACAATGGTTCCTTCAGCTTCATTATCATCGCCTTCCCCACGTCCACCTTCTGGTCGCTGATGGTGTACAATATGGTGCACGGGGTTTCGTCGGCCTGCAAAGAAAAGTCTACGACGTGAGACATCCGAAAGGCAACGAAAACGGGAGATTATACATTTATATTGAAGGGGGACGGTGTGACAGATACCGTGAGGGCGTCGAGCTCAGCCAAAGATGAAGCACCACCGAGCACGTCCGGTGCGGGAGCCGGTGCGGGAGCAGGTGCGGGAGTCGGTGCGGGAGCAGGTGCGGGAGCCGGTGCGGGAGCAGGTGCTGGTGCAACGCTAGTCGAGTTGCTCCCCAAGAAGTCGGCAAGGGGAAAGTCCTCTGCATTTTTTCTAGATTTTGCCTTGTCCAAGTGATAACGCCCGTCACCAAGGAAGTAGACAAATCTGCAACCACCAGTTTTGCGGCAGCTACCGCTGTTGCGACTGTTTGAGATGATTTCTTCTCAACCACAATCTCAACCTTCTTGTCGATGTTTTCTTCAGTTAACCTCCGTCTTTCCTTTCTCTCCTCCGTGGTCTCATGCTAGTACTTCTTCCACGTGGCGCCATCTCCGACACCGTGCACACGTCCATACGACGGTCGAGTATCCACCGGTTGTCGTTTCAATATGTTCAACGCCCAGTTGAATGGAGTGTCCCACTTGGGCCTCACCAATGCCTCAGACGGCGAGTCACTTTCGGCCGCAATCCGGTGCTGCTCTCTCTGCAAAAGGCACAAGGATCGTTTACAAATATGACTAACGTGTGCAGTCGAATTGATCAGAAACTAAAATTACCAACAGTCTCATGAACTCTGTAATGACCGGTGTTGTCTCGTAAACCTTGTTCACTAGGTCCCAACGGTGCCGGGCCCTGAGGACGTCATGCTCCTGCGGGACGGTGAAATCCGCCAAGGGGTCTGGGATGCCAAGACTCGCGGCTTCCACGTCCTCCTTGGCCCATTTGGACCTCTTTCCGTCGTAACCACGGCTTCCGAGGTGGTGGCTCCCAATGTTCCTCTCTTGAAGCCCCTTCATGTACTGAGACTTTTTTTGGCAGCTTCGGCCTCGCAAGCCTCCTTGAATATTTGAAACTGCTCTTCCGTGATTGTCGGATTATCCTTTACAATCTCGGAGTAGGGTTCCTTCTTGTCGATGATCTTTGCTTTCACTCGATTTTTCCAGGCGGCCAACGCGTTGCTAAACTTGGTCATGGCGTGTTTGTTTATCTTCTTCATTGCCGGGTCCTCATCTGGATCTTCATAATCCTTCTCATTCCGGCCCGGGAACAAGAATATCTGGTGAAACTTATTTAGGAGGGAGCTCCTCATATTTTCTATCTTCGGTAGTTTCTCATTGTTGATTGTGGCGGTTGTCCGTACGATGCAGCCTATTTGATTGCCGTAGCATGGACGCGCTTCCTCGGGCGCCTTTGGCTCAAAATTGCCGTCGTCCATCTCCGTGACCACCAGTCTAGTAGTCTTGAGTTTGTTAGGAAGTTGTTGCCTCTTTGTCTCAGTCTCAGCGCCGGTCTCGATGTCGGTCTGAGTCTCAGCGCCGGTCTCAGTCTCAGCACCGGTCTCAGTCTCAGCGCCGGTATCGATGCCGGTCTGCGTCTCAGCGCCGGTCTCAGTCTCAGCACCGGTCTGTGTGTCGGTCTCAGTCCCCGATGCCACCGGTTGATTGTCGGCAAGGCTAAAAAATTCATCTGCCGCCCAGTAGACGTCGTCGCAATCACCAGAACCCTGTCCTTCATCGTTGCTAGCCATGTTTCCTACGATTAAATCTAGTAAATTAATTCTAGACCTAATAAAATGAATAATGACATACAAAAGGCCTATGTTTTGTAGGAACGTTGACTCCTTCCTAGTGCAGAAAATCCCGGGCACTTGATATGTCCTAGTTTGTAGCACAAGTCATGCCAAAATTCACGGAAAATTTCGGCATGACCTTTGCTAAAAAGTGGACAAATTGAGAACCTGAAATTTGCCAGAACGGAAATGAATCAACATTCCGGCAAAACATATATAGGCCACTCAGCTTCATTCAAACAACAAAGCCACTTGGGCACAAACAACATGACCACTTCAATGAAAAGATATAATCAACAATAAAAGTCTAGGAAGGGATCATCTTTAAAATAAAACTTTCCTAAATAACCTAGATAATTAACCTAATTAAACTAGTTAACCTGACTAGTTCTCTATCAAAGCCCTAACTAAATTTTAGCACTAACCTAGGTAATTAACCTAATTAAACTAGTTAACATAACTACTTCTCTGTCAAAGCCCTAACTAAAATTTTGCCCTAACCTAGATAATTAACATAATTAAATTAGCTAACCTATGCATGAGAGAGAGAGGAGGGGTGGGGGCTTACAGAGGATGGCTCCGGTGGTGGCGAGGGAGGCAATGGTGGCGAGGGAGGCAGGGGCGTCTCCGGTGACGGCGAGGGAGGATCCGGTGGCGTCGACGGCGGCTCCGGTGGGGTTTATGAGTCCGCGCGGCTCCGTGGCGTTGGGGGCAGCTCTGGTGGCGTCGACGGCAAATCGGGGAGACGGCGGCGGGGTGGGTCGAGAGATTTGGGGGTAAGTGGTGGCCGGGGGGGGGGGGGGGACGGTTTTTCGGTTAAGTCAAAACTAGCGGTAGCGCGTTTCGCAGAACACGCTATAGATAAGGTAGTTATAGCGCTTTTTCCAAAACGCGCTACTGCTATACATATGTAATTTTCTCTCTTTTTATTTCCTTTTCTGTTTCTATAGCGGGGTCCTGGAAACGCGCTGCAGCTGCGTAGCTACAGCGCCTCTTACTAACACACGCTACAGCTAAGCCTTTCTCTGTTTTTTCGCTTTTTCATTTATTTTGCTTTACATTTTATTTTTATTTCTTTCTCCTTTTTCTGTTTCTTTCATTTTCATTTACTTTTCTATTTGTTTTTCATTTTATTTTATTTCCATTAGCAGTAGCGCTGTTACAGGGAAACATGCTGCTACTCATGCCCTAGCGGTAGCGCGCTTCCTGCAAGGCCGCTGCTGCTATGCGTAGCCCATCGTTCTAGCAATGGGAATATTAGTAGTAGCGCTTTTACAGGCACACGCGCTACTGCTAGGATCGTATCTGCAGTGCGGTTTATTCTGAACCGCTACTGCTATCTAGCACTAGCGCCCTTTTTTAACCCGCGTTGTTGCTAAATTTCTGTGTATAAGGTTTTCCCTAGTAGTGTATGTGCTTTGTGAAAGTCTTATTAAGTGTCTCGATCTATCCCTATAGATCTTGATGCCCAATATATAAGTAGCTTCACCGAGGTCTTTCATTGAAAAATTCTTATTCAAGTATCCTTTTATGCTATCCAGAAATTCTATATCATTTCCAATCAACAATATTTCATCAACATATAATATCAGAAATGCTACATAGCTCCCACTCACTTTCTTGTAAATACAGGCTTCACCATAAGTCTATATAAAACCATATGCTTGGATCACCTTATCAAAGCGTATATTCCAACTCCGAGATGCTTGCACCAGTCCATATATGGATCACTGGAGTTTGCATACTTTGTTAGCACCTTTAGGATCGACAAAACCTTCTGGTTGCATCATATACAACTCTTCTTTAAGAAATCCATTAAGGAATGCAGTTTTGACATCCATTTGCCAGATTTCATAAAATGTGGCAATTGCTAACATGATTCGGAAAGACTTAAGCATTGCTACGAGTGAGAAAATCTCATCATAGTCAACACCTTGAACTTGTCGAAAACCTTTTGCGACAAGTCGAGCTTTGTAGATAGTAAAACTACCATCAGCGTTCGTCTTCCTCTTGAAGATCCATTTATTCTCAATGGCTTGCCGATCATCGGGCAAGTCCACCAAAGTCCACACTTTGTTCTCATACATGGATCCTATCTTAGATTTCATGGCCTCAAGCCATTTATCAGAATATGGGCTCATCATCGCTTCCTCATAGTTTGTAGGTTCGTCATGGTCTAGTAACATGACTTCCAGAATAGGATTACCGTACCACTCTGGTGTGGATCGTGCTCTGCTTGACGTATGAGGCTCGGTAGTAACTTGATCTAAAGTTTCATGATCATTATCATTAGCTTCCTCCCTAGTTGGTGTAGGCATCATGGGAACAGTTTTCTGTGATGAGTTACTATCTAATTCGAGAGAAGGTACAATTACCTCATCAAGTTCTACTTTCCTCCCACTCACTTCTTTCGAGAGAAACTCCTTCTCTAGAAAGGTCACATTCCCGGCAACAAAGATCTTGCCTCTAGATCTGTGGTACAAGGTGTACCCAATTGTTTCCTTAGGGTATCCTATGAAGACGCACTTCTCCGATTTGGGTTTGAGCTTATCAGGCTGAAACTTTTTCACATAAGCATTGAAACCCCAAACTTTAAGAAACAACAGCTTAGGTTCCTTGCCAAACCATAGTTCATACAGTGTCACCTCAGCGGATTTAGACGGTGCCCTATTTAACGTGAATGCAGCTACCTCTATGCATAACCCAAATCGATAGTGGTAAATCTGTAAGATACATTATAGATCGCACCATATCTAATAAAGTACGATTACGATGTTCGGACACACCATTACGCTGTGGTGTTCGAGGTGGCGCAAGTTCTGAAACTATTCCACATTGTTTCAAATGAAGGCCAAACCCGTAACTCAAATATTCGCCTACGCGATCAGATCGTAGAAACTTTATTTTCTTGTTATGATGATTCTCCACTTCACTCTGAAATTCTTTGAATTTTTCAAATGTCTCGGACTTGTGTTTCATTAAGTAGATATATCTGCTCAAATCATTTGTGAAGGTCAGGAAATAACGATACCCACCGTGAGCTTCAACACTCATCGGACCGCATACATCAGTATGTATTATTTCCAATAAGTCATTAGCTCGCTCCATTGTTCCGGAGAACGGATTTTTAGTCATCTTGCCCATGAGGCATGGTTTGCAAGCATCAAATGATTCATAATCAAGTGATTCCAAAAGCCCATCTACATGGAGTTTCTTCATGCATTTTACACCAATATGACCTAAACGGCAGTGCCACAAATATGTTGCACTGTCATTATCAACTTTGCATCTTTTGGCATCAATATTATGAATAGGTGTATTACTATGATCGAGATTCAGTAAACCATTCACATTGGGTGTATGACCATAGAAGAATTTATTCATATAAACAGAACAACAATTATTCTCTGATTTAAATGAATAACCGTATTGCAATAAACATGATCCAATCATATCCATGCTCAATGCAAACACCAAATAAAATTTATTTAGGTTCAACACTAATCCCGAAGGTAGAGGGAGTATGCGATGGTGATCTTATCAACCTTGGAATCTCTTCCAACACACATCGTCACTTCGACATCAACTAGTCTCTGTTAATTTTGTAACTCCTGTTTCGAGTTACTACTCTTAGCAACTGAACCAATATCAAATACCGAGGGGTTGCTATAAACACTAGTAAAGTACACATCAATAACATGTATATCAAATATACCTTTGCTCACTTTGCCATCCTTCTTATCCGCCAAGTATCTAGGGTAGTTCCGCTTCCAGTGACCATTTCCTTTGCAGTAGAAGCCCTCAGTTTCAGGCTTGGGTCTAGCTTTGGGCTTCTTCATGAGAGTGGCAACTTGCTTGTCATTCTTCTTGAAGTTATCTTTCTTTTCCTTTGCCCCTTTTCTTGAAACTAGTGGTCTTGTTAATCATCAACACTTGATGCTATTTCTTGATTTCTACCTTCGCTGATTTTAGCATCGCGAAGAGCTTGGGAATCATTTTCGTCATCCCTTGCATATTATAGTTCATCATGAAGTTCTAGTAACTTGGTGATAGTGACTAGAGAACTCTATCAATCACTATCTTATCTGGAAGATTAACTCCCACTTGATTCAAGTGATTGTAGTACCCAGACATTCTGAGCATATGCTCACTAGTTGAGCTATTCTCCTCCATCTTGTAGGCAAAGTACTTGTCAGGGGTCTCATACCTCCTAACACGGGCATGAGTCTGAAATAACTTTTTCAGCTCTTGGAACATCTCATATGCTCCATGGCGTTCAAAACTTTTTTGAAGTCCCGGTTCTAAGCTGTAAAGCATGGTGCACTAAACTATCAAGTAGTCATCATACCGAGCTTGCCAAACGTTCATAACATCTGCATCTGCTCTTGCAATAGATCTGTCACCTAGTGGTGCATTAAGGACATAATTCTTCTGTGGAGCAACGAGGATAATCCTTAGATCACGGACCCAGTCTGCATCATTGCTACTATCGTCTTTCAACTTAGTTTCCTCTAGGAACATATCAAAAAACATAGGGGAGCTACAACGCGAGCTATTGATCTATAACATAGATATGCAAATACTATCAAGACTAAGTTCATGGTGAATTAAGTTCAATTAATCATATTATTTAAGAACTCCCACTTAGATAGACATCCCTCGAGTCATCTAAATGATCATGTGATCCATATCAACTAAACCATGTCCGACCATCACGTGAGATGGAGTAGTCTTCAATGGTGAACATCTCTATGTTGATCATATCTACTATATGATTCATATTCGATCTTTGGGTCTCCAATGTTCCAACGCCATGTCTGTACATGCTAGGCTCATCAAGTTTAACCCGTCCGCATGTGCAAAACTGTCTTGCACTCGTTGTATGTGAATGTAGAGCTTATCACACCCGATCATCACGTGGTGTCTCACCACGATGAACTGTCGCAACGGTGCATACTCAGGGAGAACACTTATACCTTGAAATTTTAGTGAGGGGTCATCTTATAATGCTACCGTCGTACTAAGCAAAATAAGATGCATAAAAGATAAACATCACATGCAATCAAAATATGTGACACGATATGGCCATCATCATCTTGTGCCTTTGATCTCCATCTCCAAAGCACCGTCATGATTTCCATCATCACCGACTTGACACCTTGATCTCCATCGTAGCATCGTTGTCGCCTCGCTAACTATTTCTTCTACAACTATCGCTAATGCATAGTGATAAAGTAAAGCAATTACATGGTGTTTGCATTTCATACGATAAAGCGACAACCATAAGGCTCCTGCCAGTTGCCGACAACTTTTACAAAACATGATCATCTCATACAATAACGTATATCTCATCATGTCTTGACCATATCACATCACAACATCCCTGCAAAAACAAGTTGGATGTCCTCTACTTTGTTGTTGCAAGTTTTACGTGTCTGCTACGGGCTTCTAGTAAGAACCGTTCTTACCTACACATGAAAACCACAACGGTGATTTATCAAGTTTGTTGTTTTAACCTTCAACAAGGACCGGCCATAGTCAAATTCGATTCAACTAAAGTTGGAGAAACAGAACCCGCCAGCCACCTTTATGCAAAACTAGTTGCGTATGTCTGTCGGTGGAACCGGTCTCATCAACGTGGTCATGTAAGGTTGGTCCGGGTCGCTTTATCCAACAATATCGCTGAATCAAAATAAGACATTGGTGGTAAGTAGTATGACTATCACCGCCCACAACTCTTTGTGTTATACTCGTGCATATCATCTACGCATAGACCTGGCTCAGATGCCACTGTTGGGGAACGTAGCATGCAATTTCAAAAAAAATCCTACACTCACACACGATCTATCTAGGAGATGCATAGCAACGAGAGGGGGAGAGTGTGTCTACGTACCCTTGTAGACCGAAAGCGGAAGCATTTGACAACGGGGTTGATGTAGTCGAACTCCTTCTCGTTCCGATCGATCAAGCACCGAACGTACGGCACCTCCGAGTTCTGCACACGTTCAGCTCGATGATGTCCCTCGAACTCTTGATCCAGCAAAGTGGCGAGGGAGAGTTCCGTCAGCATGACGGCATGGTGACGGTGATGGTGAAGTTATCCGCACAGGGCTTCGCCTAGCACTACATGAATATGACCGAAGGCATAAACTGTGGAGGGGGGTACCGCACACGACTAATAATGATTCGTGTGTGTTCTAGTGATGCCCCTCTCATATATATATAGGTTGGAGGGGAGGAGAGGCAGCCAAGAGGGCACCCCAAGTAGGAGGAATCCTACTTGGGGTCCTCCCAATTCGGCCTCCACCCTTTCCTATTCCTATTCGGAGTAGGAAGGGAAGAGGGAGAAGGGGGAATCCTATTCCCCTTTTCCTTTCCTTCTTCCCCTTTCCTTCTCCAATTTGGCCAGACCATATAGGGGGGTGCACCAGCCCCTTTGTGGCTGGTGTGTTTCCCCTCTTGGCCCATAAGGCCCATATCTTTTGCCGGGGGTGCCCGGAACCCCTTCCGGTGACCCGATAAGTACCCGGTGTATCCCGAAACACTTCTGGTGTCTAAATACCATCGTCCTATATGTCAATCTTTACCTCTCGACCATTTCGAGACTCCTCGTCATGCCCGTGATCTCACTCGGGACTCCGAACAACATTCGGTCACCAAATCACATAACTCATATAATACAAAATCATCATCGAACGTTAAGCGTGCGGACCCTACGGGTTCGAGAACTATGTAGACATGACTGAGACACCTCTCCGGTCAATAACCAATAGCGGAACCTGGATGATCATATTGGTTCCTACATATTCTATGAAGATCTTTATCGGTCAAACCGTTATGACAACATACATTATTTCCTTTGTCATCGGTATGTTACTTGCCCGAGATTCGATCGTTGGTATCTTCATACCTAGTTCAATCTTGTTACCGGCAAGTCTCTTTACTCGTTCCGTAATGCATCATCCCGCAAATAACTCATTAGTCACATTACTTGCAAGGCTTATTATGGTGTGCATTACCGAGAGGGCCCAGAGATACCTCTCTGATACTCGGAGTGACAAATCCTAATCTCGATCTATGCGAACCCAACAAACACCTTCGGATATACCTATAGAGCATCTTTATAATCACCCAATTACATTGTGATGTTTGATGGCATACAAGGTATTCCTCCGGTATCCGGGAGTTGCATAATCTCATAGTAGGAATATGTATTTGACATGAAGAAAGCAATAGCAATAAAACTGAACCATCAACATGCTAAGCTAATGGATGGGTCTTGTCCATCACATCATTCTCCTAATGATGTGATCCCATTAATCAAATGAAAACACATGTCTATGATTAGGAAACTTAACCATCTTTGATTAACGAGCTAGTCTAGTAGAGGCTTACTAGGGACACGGTGTTTTGTCTATGTATCCACACATGTATCAAGTTTCTGGTTAATACAATTCTAGCATGGATAATAAACATTTATCATGATATAAGGAAATATAAAATAACAACTTTATTATTGCCTCTAGGGCATATTTCCTTCGGTCAATGTGTTGGATGTTGCGGACAGTGCAAGGTGTTGAGGTATGTGTTCTTCATCACCATTATCGAGGTTTCCCAAACCTTCTTATTTATGGGTTTGGTTTGTTTCTTCTTCAGCGACGACCATGTATGCAGTGCGGTGGTGTGGTTGTGCATTGTTGTGTGAAGAGTCTTCTTCCGTGCTCCTACGGGAACGACTGAGGTTTTCCTTCATTGTCATCTGGGTTCTGTGTTGGTGTTTGGTGGTAACGATTCTTCGTCATCTTCTACTGCTTTGACTACTGGTGGGCTTTGTAGCCTCCTGAATCTTCAGACACCGCTCGTGCCAGTTCCCCTAAAAAATAAGATAACAATTCCAGTGTTCCTGTTGCCTGTCATTCCTAACACTCTTTACCATTTTCCCACAATGTGCTCGAGCCATAGTGTTGGGCGCATTCAGTTATAGTTCTTGAGAAGAAGGTAGCAAGGAAAACTACTTATATAAGAACTAGGACATGGTAGAGAACAATAAATGTAAGAGGTTGGACTCTTTTCATATTCCAAGAGTTGGCGCGGCAGTTACACCATTTATTTATCTGCATGTTTGGTTGAAGACTTGAACTTCAGCGTCAATCATTCAACTGGATTTGGTTATAGCACAAACGTCCATTTTTTTCCTTAAAGTTCTTTTTAGTTTTTGAGCTGCTGGATATTCATCCAGTCATGCTTGTTACCTCTTCAGTCTGAACCAAATCAAGGATAAGCTAAATATTAAGGAACCCAACTTCTTTGGGTCATTCCGCAATGAAATATCACCAATCATTATCGCAACACCCACCATCACGAAAGACATATATTTATACCTCAGCAGACTCCATCACAAAGGTACCATATATTATCCCTCGAAAACTATAACTACACCTGATCTATTTACTCAAACCTATTACTGAACTTCCCAAAGATAGTTCTATTCTGTTGCTGGGCATATGGCTTGTTCAATGTCTCCCCTATTTAAGGTATGATAGTGAGCAGTAATTGGTAATAGTTTAGGCAGAATGCCCCAATTGCACATTAGAAAGTTTCTTGAGAGAAGTTTGTGTTGGACCGTTTGCATTAGTACTGTTAATTGATTGAATTACTTCGCATGACAATTCCATTGTCATCTCGGCATTTGGCTCAGGTATAGCACAACATATATGATGTGGGTGACCTATTAACCTATCATACATACCATTGAAAGATTGTGTTATTTTTTCTAACAAATTATCACTAACTTTTGCACTCAGTAGACTGATTCCTTTCAACAAAGTCAGAAGCATGTCTTATTTGTTCGAACTAATGTGCAGTCCGCGCGGACAATACCATTCTCCTGTCACAACTAGCACTAGTTGCATTCTTTATGGCTTTCAACCTGACATAACCTTTCACAATGAACTGTCATCCATCATTTACATCTTAGCAGACTCGGTCATAAAAGTACTACTATGGATATACCACCTCGAAAACTATGCACATACTTGGTCCATCACTAAGAATTGCAGGGGCATATGTTTAATTAACCATTTACTCAAACCTTCTACTGAATTTGCCGAGAGATAACCATTTGGCTGAGTTGAAAAGAATCAGCCTGCTAGAAGATAGTTATATTCTGTTGTTGGTCATACGGCTTGCTTGCTCTCTCAATCATTTAACCTATTCCCTCTCTCTCAGTTTACAAGGCGTGCGTGTATCCCTAGATCGTCAATTTGACCAATCTAATAGAAGTCATATATTACAAAAAAACATATCAAAACTTCAGATGTTCTATTTTCAAACGGTACAATTTTTGTGTTATATAGTTTATATTACGGTGATAAAATTAATAATCTAGATGTACGCGCACGCCTTGTAAACTGAAACGGAGAGAGTATGATAGTGCGCACTGAGCAGTAACTGATAATAATTATATGGAATGCCCTGATTGCTCATCAGAAAGTTTCTTGAGAGAAGTTTGTTTCGACCATTTACATTAGTATTGTCAAATGATTGAAATTTTACAGTCTTCACTTTGCATGAAACGAAATTTAATTGGAGATCACTGCCCACCCCTTATCAGTGTCACCTCAGCATTTGAGATATATTTTTCAGCCTTTCAGGTTTAGCACAAGATAACATCAATAGATCATGTTTTTTTCAACCAAATGGTCACTAAAATGTTGTACTCGGTAGACTGAATCCTTTCAGCTCAGCCAAAAGCACGTCTTCTTTGTAAAAGAGCATCTTAGAAGCACAAGCATAGCTTTTTTTCGAAACGGAGGCAAAAATATTTGCCTCATCGATTAATTAAGAAGAAGAGAGTTGCCCGGTTAATTTATGGAAAATCGAACGAAAACCGGTACAGACTCCCAAATACGGACTACTCGCAAAGTACGAAACACCAAAACTGCTCAAGCGGCCCTCTAAACAAGCAACAACCGCAACTCTCAATACTTGTAGAACACAATGAAACTCCTAGCGAGCACACCAACGAAAACTGACCACCCTCCATCATGAACCCACGGACGCCTTTCGGATGGCGTCACACTTCTTATTTTTCTTCTTCTTTGGTTTCTCCTTAGTTGACTTCTTCTTTGGAGGGTCACTTGTCTTGCCAGATGTCGGCTGATGAGCCACCCATTTGTCAAGAAAATCATAAAACTCATTGAATTTCTTAGTTTCATTGTCATCAACCAAGACGCTGCCAGAAGCCGACATCAACACACTGACCGCATCAACAACCTCAACCAAAGGAATCACCGACGCAACCTCATCGACCACAGGAACTGCCAACACGATGGACTCAGGCACCTTCAGTTGCTCACATGACTTTGGCAACACATGCCCCTCACACGAGGCCGCCGATGAGATGCTCTACTGTAGCGACCCGACCCGAACGGATCAAGTCTCTATGCTTAAGTGTCATCCCTGGATCGGTATGCTGACACACACAGCACTCGAGGATTTATAACAGAGGTAAATCACATGTATAAGTAACGTAAAATACTATTACCTCAATCCAAAATAGCGGAAGTAACAAGGTTGTGGATTCTCATCAACACCAACGGCAAAGTTGAGTGTAGAAACCGTAACCCTAACGTATCACTTACTTGTCGTAAGAAATCCTGCAACAGGAGACATTGCAGCCACAAAGGGTCAGTACATTGAATGTACTGGCAAATTCACACCATAGAGAATGATGAACAATGGCTATCACTACATGCATATTTGGCTGGTGGAAAAGCTCTATGGTTATAAGGTTTTGCGTAAAGTCAATTTTTCCCTACTGCAAAGGAATAAATTTTATTTAACTATCATGGTGGTTGTTGAACATTGAGAATGGTTGACAGCATTCTCAATCCCAATTAGGTAACATCATTAAACCCAACAAAATTAAATTTTAGAGTAACATGTTGAGATTCACATGATAATCCAGGTACTAGATACTCAAGATGTCCATAACCGGGGACACGGATAATCATGATTAGTTTATACACTCTGCAGAGGTTTGCGCACTTTTCCCCACAAGACTCGATCGCCTCCGTTTGGTTTCTCGCACTATATGGTGTTTGAGAAGACGGATGACCGAGACATAGTCTTTCAGAAGTGCTAGCACCTTACGATGGATAGACCGTTACACCTACTTTCCCCTACATCTGCTAGTTTACCCTGTAAGAGTTCGCACGACTTAATCAACTATGCTAGAGCCCATAATAGCTTGTGGCTGCACACGGAAGTTTCTAGTATGAAAAATCTCATGATCCCTTTGAGCCTGGGTGGCGGTCCGAAAAAAACAGGCAATCCTGGTCTACCTAGGTGCCTAGACAGGCAATCCTGGAATACCCAGGTACCTCAATCCACCCAGATGTGTGTTTAAGTTGCCACCTTAAGTAAACCATTAATTAACAATCTCACATCTGTCACGAAGACTCTCAAAACCCAATCCACGTCTACGAGCATAGCATGGCACTATAAGCATAACGTAATAGTAACTCCCAAGGTTTGAATGCAGGGCAATAGGTTCCTACCTCATCAACTACTTCCCAATACCCACATGTTATCAATCCTACTCATGCAATGTTTGAGGGTCAAACTAATGCATAAAAACTGGGTATGAAAGGGGATATGATCAAAGTGTGAACTTGCCTGCAATGTTGATGAAGATGATTCGCACTCAAAAATCTTGATAGATCTACTCGTCACACTCCGGTCAATCTATCGTAAGCAAGCAATAGTAATCACACATAACCCTTTCATTTAATTTAAATGGAAGAAGTCATATCATCTTCGCTCAAGGGTTTTGTATTTGAAAAATAATTTGAATTCATGGAGATCAGAAAGCAAATATGAAAGTTTGGGAAAGTTCTTTTATTCCCTCTCATTTAACTTTCAACAAGTTTTGAATTCACTCACTTTCAGACAATCAATCAAACAATCAATCAAATCTATCTATTTATTATAACATTCCAAAATTTAGAATTTTGGGATGTTACATCTACAGAGAGAGGAGAACCAGGGCTAAGACATAGCTCTCGTAGCTCGGGCATGACCTGCAACACCGGATCTTCAAGCACGACAATGGACTCGCCTGAGAGTGACGATGAACCGTTCTCAACATGAGGGGAGAAACATCCATATAACTCTTGCCTCCCTTCCTCCATAGAGCCAACTGTTGGGGATCGTAGCAATAATTCAAAAAAATTCCTACGTGTCACCAAGATCAATCTAGGAGATACTAGCAACGAGAGAGAGGGAGTGCATCTTCATACCCTTGAAGATTGCTAAGCGGAAGCGTTGCAAGAACGCGGTTGGTGGAGTCGTACACGCAGCAATTCAGGTCGCGGTCGATTCCGATCTAAGCGCCGAACAATGGCGCCTCCGCGTTCAACACACGTACAGCCCGGTGACGTCTCCCGCGCCTTGATCCAGCAAGGAGATAGGGAGAGGTTGGGGAAGACTCCGTCCAGCAGCAGCATGACGGCGTGGTGGTGGTGGAGGAGCGCGGTACTCCTGCAGGGCTTCGCCAAGCACTACGAGAGACGAGGAGGGAGAGAGGTAGGGCTACGCCTTGGGAGAGAGAGACTCATATGTTGTGCAGCCCCAAAACCTCCACTATATATAGTGGCAAGGGCAAGGGGAGGCGCCCTAGGGTTTCCCCTAGGGGGGCGGCGGCCAGGGCAGATGGGATCTCCCCCTTGGGTGACTTGGCCCCCAAGCCAGGAGGTGGGAACCCTAGATGGGGCGCCCCAAACCCCCTGGTCACGTGGGAATAGGTGAGGGGGGGCGCACAGCCCCTTAGTGGGCTGGTTTGCCCCCTTCCCTTGGCCCATGAAGCCCCCCAACACTTGTCGGGGCTCCCCAAACACCTTTCGGTCATGCTGGTCATCACCCGGTACCTCCGGAACACTTTCGGACTACAAAACCCTTCGTCCAATATACCAATCTTCACCTCCGGACCATTCCGGAACTCCTCGTGACATCTGGGATCTCATTCGGGACTCCGAACAACATTCGGTAACCGCGTACATACTTTCCCTATAACCCTAGCGTCATCGAACCTTAAGTGTGTAGACCCTACGGGCTCGGGAATAATGCAGACATGACCGAGACATCTCTCTGGTCAATAACCAACAGCAGGATCTGGATACCCATGTTGTCTCCCACATGTTCCACGATGATCTCATCGGATAAATCACGATGTCAAGGATTTAGTCAATCCCGTATACAATTTCCTTTGTCTACCGGTATAGTACTTGCCCGAGATTCGATCATCGGTATCCCGATACCTTGTTCAATCTCGTTACCGGCAAGTCTCTTTACTCGTTCTATAACACATCATCCTGTGATCAACTCCTTGGTCACATTGTGCACATTATGATGATGTCCTACCGAGTGGGCCCAGAGATACCTCTCCGTTTACACGGAGTGACAAATCCCAGTCTCGATTCGTGCCAACCCAACAGACACTTTCGGAGATATCCGTAGTGCACCTTTATAGCCACCCAGTTACGTTGTGGCGTTTGGTACACCCAAAGCATTCCTACAGTATTCGGGAGTTGCACAATCTCATGGTCTAAGGAAATGATACTTGACATTAGAAAAGCTTTAGCAGACGAACTATACGATCTTGTGCTAGGCTTAGGATTGGGTCTTGTCCATCACATCATTCTCCTAATGATGTGATCCCGTTATCAATGACATCCAATGTCCATGGTCAGGAAACCATGACCATCTATTGATCAACGAGCTAGTCGACTAGAGGCTTACTAGGAACATGTTGTGGTCTATGTATTCATACATGTATTACGATTTTCGGTTAATACAATTATAGTATGAACAATAGACAATTATCATGAACAAGAAAATACAATAATAACCATTTTATTATTGCCTCTAGGGCATATTTCCAACACCAACATCTTCCACGCCAGAAGGGCATGACATCGGAGTGGTCTGCGACCTAGCCGGTGCAAGGGAGAGCCTGCTAAGAGCAGCCTCCGCCCGCTCGAGAAAACTCTGAACCCGTGCCAGACAACTCTGCAACAATGTTGTCTGATCGGCCAAAAAGGACCGCAACATCAATATCGGGTGGGGTTGCTGAGCCAACGGTAGCAGAGACGACAGACGCCCAAGACCCGTGGTGAATCGCCTTGGAAGGGAGCACGGCTTTCATTGCACCCTTACATGAAGCTAGAGCAAGATGGCGCATGGAACCGAGGACTGGCGGCATGGCAAGGCATGCCAAAGAACTTAAAGGACGCCAAGGATTGCGGCATCCGCGTGCACGGTGACAATTCTCCAAGCAACGGGAGCACCGAAGCGGATCTCTGCAAGCGGCCGCACGATGCCCAGGAGCGAAGCATCTGCAACATCTACCGTGCAGCCAAGCAGGGATTGGACGCGGAGCCATTGCAGGGGCTAGCGACGTCGGGCGACGCGGATCATGCCGGGGCAACACCTCCTGCCATACCTCGCTCGCCTTCACCACCACGTCCGGCAGAGCAGCGACTGGGGCCGAGGCCTTGGCAGCAGGCGGTGTCATAGGGGTCGGCTCCTCTTCATCGTCATCGTCGCCGTCAGCGGCCAGAGAGGTCCATGACTCGGGCTCTGGCCGACCCGAGCCGAGATGCGGTGGCGCGACGGGGGAGCACATCCCCTCCGGGCCCTCCAAGATCGACGCAGCAGAGGCTTGCACGGGCAGTCGCGCGGGCGCACGCACAGGCGCAACCAACTTGCTCGGAGACACCACCGGCACCTTCCCTGACCCGCCAACAGCATGGACGGAGCGGCTCAGCGCCGGCGGGGCCCCGATCCAGATGGGATCGAGCAACAGACGGCGCTGGCTGCGGGACGACGCGCGGCGCGGAGCCAGCAGACATCTCAGCGGGAGGCGGCGACAGCGCGCTCGCTGGGGCGTGGAGCAGCGTTGGGGGTGGCCGACGGGGAGCTGCCGGTGAAGACGGGAGTGACGGCGCGGGGTCGCCGGGGCGCAGCTCCCACACCTGATTCCTAGCAGGAGGGAAGGGGGGAGCAGACGACGTGGAGGCCGGATCTGGGAGCGGCAGACGCAGGGGTGGCCGGAGCATGGAGATCCGGCCGGCGGCGGCCGCGCGCTCACGCGGGGACGACCGCGGTCGCGAGAGTCATACTCTCAGAGTGGAGAAGTTTTCGGGCAAATGTATGCGTTTCTTTTGATCTCAAAATGTTGTAATAATGTGCATTCCGCACGGACAATGCTAAAATGAGAACGATTCCTGCAATATCCCGACGGCCAAGCAAGCAAAATTTAGGTCAGGTTGCAAGGTGGACTGGATATTCCGCTAGGCCGCTGCGCCGTCCCGCAAAAAAGCCTGCAAAGCTGCTGCTGGGTCGGCCGTGTTTCCTCTAGCAGGCTCCAGCAGACGCGTCGCAAAACCGCGTTGGCGCTGCATAATACACGGAAGGCGTCGTATTTATTGGCCCTTCCGCTGCGGCGGACATGCATTTTAACATATAATGAGGCCGGCTAACTTGTCTCCTTGGTTGTCCCTCGATTTGCTTCGGTTTGGATCATTGGATGTTGGTCAAACTGTTTATTTTCGCGTTGGTGGACGTTGGATCTTCTTTGGTTCTCGTTTTCACCGTGCGATGAGTTCTCGGCAGACCATGACCTGTGGGCTCAGTCTCTCAGCCGATTGGCTGGGTGAGCCTTTTTCGGGCACGGACGGCCTAGCCTTTTTGGGGCACGGGCGGCCTCTCCTGCCGCGCCGCGTTCGTGCGTCGTGGGTGCTATGCGCGATTTACGCGTTATGCGGTTCCCGCTCGCCCCTGTGGTTCGCTTGTCGGTGACGCTGCAGGTGGGGTTGTATTCTCCTTGGTCCCGTGCGTCATTGTCCTGCCTCTTGCTTTTTTGTGTGTGTGTGGCCTCCCGCGTCTGGATTGGCTCGTGCCGAGTATGGAGCGAGGAGGGACGCCATCGCCATGCCGCGTCGCATCGTGAGGCGTACTGGAGGCTTCTTTTTCTTTGGGTCGTCTGTTACCTTTTCCTGTGTCGCTTTGACCCGTCGCCCACCTGCCTCGTCATCCCTCTCGTTGTCCTCTCTTAGGCATAGCCCTCTTCGTCTGCCCCAGGCCCAGCAAGCCCAGCAGGTGATGGAGGCGCCGCCCTAGTTGCGAGGAAGCCGCTGGAGGAAGAGCTCAACTTGGACATTGTCGACCGGAGGAGGGGATCGATTCGATCTGCAGAAGAGAGATAGTAGATGAGAGGGGGAGAGGGAAGGAAGGAGACGGATTCTATCTCCAAGAGAGAGAGAAGATGAGAGGGAAAGACTGATGGAAGGAGAGGAGGGAGAAAGAGAGAGGAAAGAGGAGAGGGAGGCGCGACAACAGACATGACAGGGTCAACAGTCGTCGTTTGCCTGCCCCGGCGAGGTAGGGCGCGACCTGAAGGTTGGTGGTGGCTCGATCCGCTTCTCGATCAGGACCTACGAGGAGGGTGGGGCTCGGGCGCGAGGTACGGCAGGCTGCGCTCCACCTCTTCCTCGAGGTGCATGTGCAGTGGGCAGACGGCAGCTCGCGCGGTGGTGCGGGGGCCTCAACGGGTGCGCAATGGGGACTCCATGCATCTCCTACGCTCCGCAACCCTTTCCTTCCCGACACAGCAGAAACAAGGATGCCGAGGCGGTTCAGGTTTGCCTTCACCTCCTCTCATTTGCAGCTTCATTCAAGCATATATATTAAATTGGTAGGTATTCCAGGGATTTAGCTTATGTATGGACTACACCTACATGGAGAAGTTTCCATGTACACATATCACTGAAAGTGGAATATATATTCCAAATGCCAACACAACCATAGTCCAATATGCAGAACTATTTGCGCCCACGCAGCACATACCTCTTCTACACTTACAAGTCTTCCTTTCCAGGATTGCCATGATGAGCTGCTACTGTAGTGCTTTATAATTTTTTTTGTCCCTTTGCTAAACTTTGTTCTCTTATTCTGATGCTATGATTTGTAATGGCTAGATGAGATTTGTGGTGAAAAGTTTCCTTTCTTTTGTTTACCTACAGATCTTGAATGCACGATTGATGATTTTGTTTGACAGGTTAGAAATCTAAATAATAAACATTTTTAAATTGTATAGTTGGTAAACATCGAAATACAAGAAAAATATACTAGCTTACTACAATGTTGTTTGATCAATTGCTTTGCAGGAGGCTCACTGATGGAGTATGCCTAATCTCAATTTATTGCATGGTGTTGGTATGTTTCTTTTATTCTATTTAGGAGGGTTCTAAACTATTAAGGGAAACATACAATTTATCAGTTTGAGACCTGCTTCAGTCTGTGTGCTGCTGCCGGGGGACTTTGGATGGTGGTCTTGATATTCCGCACAGTGACAAGAGATTTGCTGGCTTCAAGAAGAATGAGAAGTGGCTGGACACTGAGATTCACCGCAACTACATTTATGAAGATCATGTTGCAGACTGCATGAAGGTGAGTTGGATCCATTGTCCTTGTGGTATTATTATAATGCCATTTCTTCGTTCCCCTGGGCTATCGTTGTTGTATACATGAATTCTTTCTGAGCCTGATTCATCCATATAAAAGTATCCTAAAACAGTGCACTTTGTTCTTATTTCTGAAGCAGGTTACTGAATCTTGTTTTAACTTCTGCCCTACCCTTATTTCAGTCAATAGCTGATGAAGAACCTGAGGAGTACCAATTTCACTTTAGTGAGTACATCAAGAAGGGGATTGCGGCTGATGACATGGAAGCACTGTACAAGAAGGTTCATGCTACCATTCGTGATGATCCTACCATGGCAAAATAAACCAAGGAACCTCCGAAGACGCACAAGAGGTAGATGTATCTTGTTGTTTATTAAAGTCAGACAACTTATTTCAGCACTTTCATTGGATTGCAAGTACGGGACTGTTCGCTGCAGGTATAATCTCAGGAAGCGTTGAGACACAGCTTGCCTTGTATGTGATGTTGCAGCTCAAAATTAAGATGCTGTCAATCCAATAAGAGAAGCCAAGGAGCTATTGGCGATCGTGTGGTGCGTACTAGATCATGAAGTTTATCAGTATGCAGTAATGGCTATCATTTTTTTCTCATACTCATGTAGTCCATTCACTCCTAAACTGTATGTTCTTCTTTTGTTAAAACCTTGAAGTATTAAGATGTTAGGCTAAATATATTCCTTCATAATCAATAATAGAAATTTTTTCTATGTAATAAGATACAGTTTCATGCAAAAAATAATCTTGTCTTATATAGTTATATATCAAAACTATGGATTTGCTATGCACTTCTTGTGATCATTAGTGTTCACTGTTTTCCTTCGGATTTTGTTGGACACCTGCGGCATCGTGGTGTCGGATGCGACGGACGCTGCCAGGTCCGCCCATATCATGCTCAGGGAGCCTGGCCTCTTTAGTCGTGTTCTCCATCTTGCAGCACATGATGAACTACACTGTAGAGTTCAGCTGTGTTTCCCCTGTTTTCTTCTACTACAAGAGTTCTAATGATTTTTTTTGAGGGAAGAGTTCTAATGATTTGTACTGTTTGGCTGCAAATTTATGTTCTTTGCATCACCATATGGATAGTCATAACGATTGAAGAGATTTCAGAGAGTTTCACAATCTGACTCGAGTCACGGGCTATAGGTTAACTTTAATTGAATGGTAGTATGGGAGTAATAATTCTGAAATCTAGAAATGATCTTGTTTCTCATATAGATCTTTCTGGTAATCTGATCTACCTTTGCTGTATTAGTGGTGTTGGTTAGACATCAACAGTGATGCTTAAAATAGCTAAAGGTGATTGTTGTAGTTACTGGGATCCTCCAAGTGGATCATAATAATGATGAAAAAACATAACCAAAAAAACATAAACTGGATTAAAAGGGAACCCACTTTCTAGGATTGTGGGCTGAAGAGAGAATGGATACAGGCTTTGTCTCAAGGAGATTATCTGACAAGAATGAATTAGTCATCAACAGTTGAGGTGCAGCGAACCTTCTTACTTGCTCCACCTTGTTATTCTCTTCTTTTTTCTCCTTCGTTGTTGTGTCGCTCGACTGCATCTTTATTAGTTCAAACTCATGCTTGTTTTAGCTAGGATGAATTTAGGAATGGTTGCCATTTCATGGTACAGTTGAGCTGATGTTGAGTATGTGTTTGTGTGTAGCGGTTCATTTCCTCCTTTTCTTTCTGCAACATTTCGTTCACTTGCTTATAGAAAGATTCATCACATAGGCCTTTAGCTTGATTGTTCCGCATACCATGAGAACCAGCATGAATTTGGATATATGTTTCTGCAGATTTCAGAATGTATCCAAGATTGCAGGGAAGTTAATTACACCATCTCTGGAAGATGGACTGTGGAAGATGTACATAGCCCCTCAGTTATTTCACTTTGTCCTGGATTAATAACAGATTACTAATTTATTTGTTTAAACAGGGCGGGTTATTTACGAAAGTATTTTCTATGCAGAACTGATTAGCATTAACTCTAGACCATTTACTATTGACTGGATAATTTACATGTTGGCAAGGACTTATTCCTGCAGCCTGGTCATAATTGCTCAGCCAATTTCCCAACCCAAATCCAGAACCACTTCATTTTTAGATCTTTACGTGCTTCATGAAATGCCTTAGTGATTAAGCTCTGCACTTTGTTTTTCTTTGTTCTCCTGCTCACAGAAACCGATGGCTGCAAGACCGAGAGAAGCATTAGGAACTGGTCCGCAGCGTCTTCCAGTGTATGCATACACACAATTCGCTTTCCTTTTCTTTTCACACTTTTTATAGATGATGTGGTTGAGTTCCTCTTCTTGTAGTGTTGTCTGCAAGGCCGAAGGGTGTGAGCAATTTCATCGAGGCTGATGCAATCTTTGAACCAGTAGTGACGCTAGTGCCTGTATATCCCATGACTGGTTCTTTCAGCTCAATATCCATACACTACTTGTTTGTATTCTGTATTCCAGTGCAAATTATGATTGTTGCTAAACACTCTTGCATGTAACTGCACTACTATCTGCTCTAAAAAATGTCACTGCACTACCACAATGCTAGCATGCATTCCTTTTCACATCTAACACTTATTGAATTGTTCATCTTCTTTCTCCTCTGTTTGTCACAAAGATTCTTCTATAACAACCTCTTTAAGGAGATCAACTAATCTTCTTGTCGCAGTTTTTGTTGAAACATTGATTAGGTGCTCCAAGAATGTATGTGAGCTTGACATTGTATTTAACGGCATCAAGGTACAATGATTCTCTTTGTTTGTATTTTATTCTGGAATGTCACTGTCATAATAAATAAAGTCCAGAAAAGCATTGGTGTTTTTATCTTCGCATGTACTCCCTCCGTTCCTAAATATAAATCTTTTTAGAGATTTCAATAAGAACTACATACGGATGTATATAGACAAGCAGACGCTTTTTTGTAGCTTAGTTTCATATGTTGAACTGCGTTGTTGAGTGCAGTGCATAGGCTCTTTATAAATTGCTCAGTAGGCAATCAACGCGGCACATGTGGGGGCTGTGAGAGCTGTGAATGGCATCGGTCTTGTCATACTTATGAGCAGGAGCACGGGCCACATTACTCTTCATGCCACTCTGAGCAGCCGAGATGTTGACTGCTGCTTGAATCCTGAGATTGATTTCCACGTTGTAATAGAAGGGAGGCCTGTTTGAGTTCCTGTATGAAAGGGTAAATAAGAAGGGGCATGTTTTCATGGTAGTTGTTGAAGGTGTTGGTCAGGAGTTGATTACCCGGACCGATGACCAGAACCAAGAGTAGGATGAGTATGTTAAGGGCATCTCCAGCCGCGCCCCCAACAGGCCCCCCGGGGCCACTTTTTCGGTGCCGGCGCCGAAAAAACGACCCAGTCGCGCCCTCAGGACGCCAAAAATTGCCGGTTCGGACCTTTTTTCCGCCCGGCGGTCACAGGCCGAACCCAGCGCGCTGGAAAGCAGTTGGGGGCTCCGGCGCTAGGGAAAAGCATGCCTGGCCCACACCGACAGGGGAAAAGTCAAGGTTTTCTTCCCCCGACTCGCCTCGCACCCCCCGCGCCCTCGGCCACCACTAGCTATATCCCGGCGACGGCCGCCTCCCTACTCCGCTAGATAGCCATTCCCCGCCGGAAAATAGCAGCGCTTCGCCGCGGCAGCCCCTCCCACAGCAGCTGGGCATTTTCGGCCGCCGTTTCCGGCCGCGGAGGCGTGGTTTAACGGCGGGTACACGCCCACCGAGCGCAAGGTGTTCGGCGTTTTGCCTGTCTCGGCGATGGACTCGGATGAGGAGGAAGAGCTCGCCGTGCTGCTGGAGGAGGAAGCCGCGGCCGACGTCCAGAAAGAAGAGCATCTCATGGTGCTCGCCGCCCTCGCCCAGCTGCTGGCGAGCAATGAAAAGCCGCGGCGAGGTGGCTCGGTGCCGGGGCGGGTGAAAGCAAAGAACCGGCATCATCTCCAAGGCTATTGCATGCTCTACTCCGACTACTTCGCCGATGCTCCACTTCATGGCGAGAGAACATTTCGGCGCCGTTATCGGATGAGCCGAAAGCTCTTCCTCATGATTGTGAATTTCATCCGGGAGTTCGACAACTACTTCAAGTGCAAGATGGATTGCACTGGAGCTCTTGGATTCACCTCCATCCAGAAGTGCACGACAGCGATGAGGATGCTTGCATATGGAGCTCCCAGTGATTCACTCGACGACTATGGGCGCATGGCCGAGTCCACCAGTATAGAGTGTTTCTACAACTTCTGTCGGGCAGTGGTGGCAGTGTTTGGGCCACAATACTTGAGAACACCCAATGCGGAAGACACTGCTCGGATCCTAGCCCAGAATGCAGCAAGAGGATTTCTTGGGATGCTTGGAAGCATCTACTACATGCATTGGAAATGGAAGAATTGCCCATTTGGTTGGCAGGGGATGTACAAAGGCGCCAAAGGCAGTTGCAGTGTGGTGCTTGAGGCGGTAGCCACACAGGACCTTTGGATTTGGCACTCCTTCTTTGGTATTGCCAGGAACTCACAATGACATCAACGTGCTGCAGTGCTCTCCTGTTTTTGCTAAGCTCGTTGAGGGCCGTTCTCCTCCGGTGAACTTCGAGATCAACGGGCACCAATACAACAAGGGGTACTATCTAGCTGACGGCATCTATCCGAGATGGTCGACATTTGTGAAGACGATCTCAAACCCTGTGGCAGGAGGCAAGAACGCCTGGTTTGCGAAGCTTCAGGAGGCTTGCAGGAAGGATGTCGAGCAGGCATTTGGTGTGCTTCAATCTCGATTTGCTGTTGTTCGGTACCCCGCTCAGACCTGGTCCAAAGATCAAATGTGGGAGATTATGACTTGTTGTGTCATCTTGCACAACATGATCATCGAGAGCGAGCAAGAAGACCCAGTGTTTGACACTGAACCATACTACAGGCAGGGTCCTCTAGCCAAAGTTGATCACTAGCTATCGGCAACTTGGACTGCCTATCTCAGTATGCGTCAGGAGATCCAAGACCCACAGGTGCATCATCAACTGCAGAAAGATCTGATTGAGCACCTATGGAGGCTCAAGGGGGACGCCGTGTGATGAAATACGAGTTTTTATTTGTTGAACTATATAATTTGTATTAAACTATTTGTTGTTATACTATTTTGTTGAAGTATTTGATTTTTCTGTGATGAAATATGTGATAAGAAATAATTGTGTTGATAATTGAACGCCGAGACACGGCGAAACCACGCCGAATATGGGCCTATTCTCGCCCATATGGCCCGTTTATTCGCCGAAATTGGGCTGCAAAGTGGGCCAATTTCGGCGCCTGGAGGCGAGCTGGGGGCGACGACTGGGCGCAAAACTGCCCCCAGCGCCGATTGTATCGCCGGCTCGCCCCCAGGGGGCGATTTTTATGCGTCCGGGGGGGGGGGGGGCAACGACTGGAGATGCCCTAACATGTTGTTCCTTGACGTTGGCCTTCTTTTATAAAGTTTACATGCAACTCTCCTCCATGGTTAAAAAACCAATTTCGTTTTGTTTCTTTGACGGTTACTCATTTCTCTTACCGTTGTTGTATCAAAACAATTGTATTTTTGTTGATGGCCGCTTGGGCTCATTTTCTAGGAGAATGAGATGTGGGATAATCTACTCTGAAATGCTTGGTTCCCTTCAAACAATTTATAAGCTAACTAATTTTGGCTGCTGCTGCACATGAAACAATTGTACTATGTTGTTGCCATCTTGCCTTTTATGTGAGCTTAAACACACAATCAATTAAAATTTTACTAAGTTCATACTGGATGTATTTGCTCAAACAAAGTTGTTGAAAATGCAAATACTTTTAACGACTACATGATTTTAAATGAGACTCTGCGCCATTTGGCGCAACAGGTCATGTTATACAAATATATTTTTTTAGCGCAATGGGTCATACAATTTTTTTTTTCAAATTCAGATTTCGCAATGTGATAAACATATTTTCAATATAGCATGGTTTAACACATGGGTTTTCTGACTACCAATATCAAATATGTCCTTGCAAAATAAAACAATTTTCATCGACAACATGGCTTTAGCGGGTCTCTGCGCCATTTGGCGCAACGGGTCAACTAGTTGTATCAATTGGAGCTGGAGCTCTGTCGCGACCCGTCTTAGGAGCTGCAGGCTCGGCAGGCCCGGAGGATGGATCAACAATGTGACTGATCAGACTGAGGCCAGTTACCTGTAAGAGTCAGTAGCACCATCCTGAATTAAGCTAGATTCCCTCAAAAAAAAAAGAATTAAGCTAGACATCAGGATCATCCATCAGGCTGCTAGGATCAGCATTATATGTGTTCCATCGGAGTGTCCATCTCTTGTCCAGTTTCAGTTATAACTAGAGAGTGCCGAGGGCCGGTCACTGTGGAGTTCAGAGACACGGTTGAAGTGTCATATCCTATTGGGGCCAAGCCGAAACCATGACCCCAAGGTCCATATCCAGGAGCGAGATGGCCAAGCACATATGACACCTGATTGGCAACATTCAGCGGGAGCAAGCTGAAAAAACAGACGTAAAGGGGTTTCCTTGGAAAGAAAAGGTTGCATGTATACCAGTGTTCACAAAACTAACAGTTACAGTCCTCACTTGATACTTGATTGAGAATCTCGTGAGCTACTGGGTTGGAAGCAAGTGATGCGTTAGCTTGTTGAGGAGCCAGCGAGGCAAACAGAGGAATTGTCTGGAGATCTTCAGGGGGCACGGCACACTAGAGCTGGAAGAAGAGTGTTCGGAAATAGACCCATTCCACACAGTATATGTGCTTCTGCAGTTCTGAATGTGAACGTTGCTGTCATGAGAACGATTGGTTGCTGACGGTGCTGCCGTGCTGTCCGCTAAAAATCAAGCGGCCCGAAGGCGGGCAACCGCGGTGGCCGCTAAAAAAGCTGGCTTCCGCTTTGGTGTTTGGCGGGCAGCCGCCTGCAACCTCAGATGCTGCAGATGAACAAAGAATCAAAGATGAGATCACGGAGAACAAGATTAAGGCTTACCTCGATATGTACGATAAGCCTCTTTCTTCGCACCGATCCACGCTTTGGCGGGTGTCAACAAAATGGCAAACTTGTTAATGATAGTCCATGATCCCTTGCTCATGACCAGCGGCTGGTGGTTTTGGGATTCGGCTCCCTTGTATCTGGCTCAGACAATGTTCCTTGATGTTATGCATGCCGTCCGAATATGTCCATCTAAACCTTACCCCCAGGCTCTAGTCTTCCTTTTTGTGCTTTTACTTTATGTATTCCAGTTCTCGCCCAGTTTTCCCTCAGTTAACTAGGCAACTTTCCTCTTATATGAAAAGGGCAGAGCTCCTGGCCTTGCCTCATCAAGTATTTCAAAACAAAAAAACTAGTAATAATTGCACTTTTATGGCTTTCAACGCGGCGTAACCTTTTCACCCATAGTATAAAGGTTTGGTCCAGGTTTTACCAGTGCCACATATTTTCATTAATATAAACAAGGTGGGCCAGGGAGGACAGCTCAGTTTCTACATTATTTTTCGTTACATGATTTACAGCTAGGATAGTTGAGTTTCTACATTCTGGCATAAACACATGCTACATCACAGGAAATCCCATACTGGGATGGTGTACTGGCCTTGATCCGTGGTCTGGTGGCCCAGCTGAGGATTACTGCTAAGAAATTGCAATGACTGGATATCTGGAGGGGGAGCCTGCACCAAAACACGACGAAAACTAGATATCATCATTTTGCCTTCTTAAAAAAATTAGCCAACAAGGTGTTGAATGAGCTCATGCTATGTAATGCTGATTACAGTCACTTGACCGACTACATCAACTACTCCCTCCGTTCGGAATTACTTGTTGCAGAAATGGATGTATCTAGATGTATTTTAGTTCTAGATACATCCATATCCGAGACAAGTAATTCCGAACGGAGGGAGTACATGAATATCTCCCATGGAGAGAACTTGTTATAGAGGGGTATGTAAGGATATGAAATCAATGCTCACTTAAAAGTCCTACCCTAGCAACTGTTGAAGAAATAATTGGAGTAAAATCCCATGAGAAGGACAACACAGGTGTAACCAACCATAGAGTAATGCACAAATGTAGAATCACCTGGTGCATTTGAGGACCGCCATGAAAGGGTGATTGTTGTAGATGAGGTTGCTGAAGATGAACAGGTGATTGTTCCTGCATCTATCGACACACCGATATGTAGTGACAGCAAAGTATAAATTGTATTGCTTTTTCAAGAAATTAAAAAATGTCCATTACCTGCCCAAATGGCGTCATCCCAGAAAATCCTTGAAGAGAATTAAGACCAAACTGCTGTGTAACATATGGTGCCTGTTTCGATAAAGCTATAATATATCAGACTTAACTACAAACTACAATATTCATCATCTTATCTGTTCATCAAAACAGGGGTTTATGGAAAGAGAAGTAGAAGGAAATATAAGTTTTACCTGCATTATATGATTTGGGGCAAGGAACTGGTTGGTTGGAGTACTCATGTGATTCGGGATGTCATTCGATATTGTGGGAGCAAGAACCCTAAGTGGGAGTTCAGCCTCCTCAGGCTCCACTAGACCTGCAACAATTTAATAAGATCAGACACTGATCATGTATTCACGTTCAATCCAGCATGGAGCAGCTTAGGTGATGAACATACCTTGTCTACCTTTTTTCTTTTTACTTGATTCAAGAGGACTTTGCTGCTGGCGACGATTCTCTACATTTTTATTTTTCTTACTACTTGCTCTGCGAGGTTCACTGTTGCTGGTATCATTCTGAGGCAAATTTGGCTGTTGACTTCTCATGATAGTGCTTAAGGAAGGCTTGTCATGCAACTTTGCTTGCAAAAGAAGCTCAACTTGCTCCAGGAGCTGATCATATTGGCTCTCCATAAATCTCTGACCTTCAATGTTTTCTGCAGCCTTTGCTGCCACTTTATATAAAGTTCGATACAGCGAATTGTGCCGTTTAGACACCGTGAACTTGGGATCTTCATCCACAGCAGCAAAACCGAAGTTCTCCTTTGGAGATTCACTCTGAGCATCCTTTCGCCATCTTTTCAAAATATATTGTGGTGGAAGTTCTTTGATATTTTTTATCTCAAGAACTTTCAGTACATGGCAACATGGAAGGCCTACGAATTCAAACTTCTTGCAGCTACAAACGACCATATATTCTGATGAGTCAAATCTAACAAAATGGACTTGAGGTCTGTTTTTGACAGTTACCTCATACTCGGATATTGGTCCAATTTCACCACAGCAATAAACCATGCAGGACAAGACCAGTTCAAATTCTAACCTGAACATCTCAAACAGTGCAGGAGTATATGTATTAGCAGCTTGCCAGAGTAACCGCAGAGGTGGTACCCTCTGTGTCATTTGAACTCCAAGGTAGTCAGCTTGTTGTTCAGCTAGACGTTTCTCCTCCAAAAATTTATCATATCTGTTGAAGAAGTATGGAAGATCTATTTCTGTTTTAAGAACACCTGTCAGGATGGCATCCATGTTATCACTTCGGAGTGTGGCTGCAATATCTGCACAGAATATATCACGCCCATAAGGCAAAGCCCATCTTTCTCTATCCTCATACAATTTACTTAGCCACTCGTTGTCTTTCAGATTGTACTTCGCCAAGAGGATTTCCCAGCTAGACAAGAAGTCCCCCTCCTCCTCATAGTCATACAAAGACCGACTAAAATCATGGGCAAAAGTTTCCGAACCTTGGAATGTATCGCTTAGTACCTTGGTGGCATTTTGATATAAATGCAACAGTGAGAAGCGATGGGCAGTCCCTGGCCAAGCAGAAGCAACTGCATCGCTTATTGCTGTAGAGCGATCAGTCAAAACTGTTCTTGGCTGCTTACCGCTCATAGCAGACTTGAAAGTTTCAAACAACCACTTGAAGGATTCGACTGATTCATCATAAATAAATGCTGTACCAAATATGGTTGGCTCCTTATGATGGTTAACTCCAATGAACAACAACAAAGGCCTACAATAATCACTTGTGCTATACCTTGTGTCAACACATACTACATCACCGAAGTAGTTAAAGTCCATCACTGATTTAACATCTGCCCAGAATACATTTCTGAATTGGTCGTCTTCATCCACTTGAATGGAACAAAAGAATGAAGGATTCTTGCCTTTCATCCTCTGTAAATATTCAGAAATTGCCTGAGCATCGCCTGATTGCATATCCTTCGTGTGTCTTGTCCTTACGTAATTTTTATAATCATTTGGTATCAAAACAACTTTTGGTGGATCCGGAGGCTGCTGTAACTTTGCTAATAACTTCTGTGATCTAAGAATCTGAATGTCCACCAAGGGAGCTTCAAGATCATGATTATGATCAGCCACATACTCAGTCACAACATATTTGCCGCTAGTAGTGATTCTAACAGTCATGTGTGCTTCGCAGCCAGTTCTTATTTCTGCTCGTTGTTTCTTTGGCTCAGCAGTAACACTTTTAGGATGGAAGCCCTCTTTAGAACATACATAAGACCGAGACCTCGTAACATTATTTGCTGTTTTCTCAGAGCATCCTTTTCGGACATTGAATCCTGCAGTTCCAGCATAGCTGACATAAAACTCATAGGCCTTGTCTTCATTCAGGAAAACCATACCAACTTTTGGTTCTCCTCCAGGCCCAGCTACTACTTCAGTTTCTGGATCCTGTTCCGCTTCAACTATTTCATCTTCTTTACTCTCAGGCTGGACAATAGGGAAAACAATCATACATGTTATAGTGAATGGCCGTTTCAAATATGCAAATGTAATAATTCATATGGAAGAAATGGTGTAAACTCACAGAATTCATTATTCCCTTTCTATGTTACATAATAGAAGAAAAATATTATATCAAAAGATTCATACAGAGAACTCAAACAAGTATCTCCTATGCAACACTTGCAGAGAAAAAGTCAAACATATCATTACAATTGAACATTTTGCACACAAGCTTACCTTCTTTTCATTTTTAAGATTTTGCTTCTCAAGACGTTTTGAACGCCTTTCTGACGGCTGCCAAGAACAAGAATAAGAAAGCATAAAAATAATGAGATAAATGTCACAGAAATGCTTCACATTTACTCTGAAAAAACTAATACATGGAGGCAAGTTAACGCTTGTTGATTCGAATAATTTGCACATTCATGAGACGAGATACAGCAGGTCAGATAAATTAGAATTGTGTTAGCATACAAGAGTTGCAAAGTGGAGGTAAGTACAAACCACCCACAAATCACATAAAATTAGTTCAGCGAAGGCAACAAGAAGAGCTACAGATAATCTGTTGAAACCAGCCCCATAGAAGTTAAGAGTTATACATCAATGAAATGCGGGTACATAGTGAACATTTTCTTCTATAAAATTAAGTTTATTAGCAACAGAAAGTGGCTACACAAATGAAGTAACAACACATATCTGTCATGTGGGGCAGAATGTATGGCGCAGGCACAATGATAAGGACAGGCAGCCTACTGCTTGATCCTCACGATAGCCTAGGGGATCCCCGTATCAATTAGTTTCCAAGTTTGTTAGTGCTTGCCTTATGTCGTAAGCCTTCCTTTTACCCCAACCATCTATATTCTAGCTATGTAAAGCTATCAATAAACAGAAAACGAGATTAGGCTCCAACCCTAAGCACATGACAATATCTTCCATAGAAAAGGTGCCAATTTATTTGCGAGTATGTATGAGACTGCAGTCGGTTGTAGCTTGTGAGTCCTGACAGTGAGATGACAATTAGACACCAACTGAGTGCTACCATTTTTCTTTCATTGGATAACTAACCACCCACTTAATGGAAACTGCTAACAGCGAAAGAACACAGTGATGCAGCGCATTCGCAAATACAAATATTGCTGATATGCAAGCAAAGTTACCAGCGGTCCGTCGCTTGACAGAAATCTACCTCCATCACCACGCTTACGCCTTTCCGCCAAAGCTTGGCATGAGACAATCTAAAATGGACAAGAACACGTACTTACCAAATAAGCAAAGGATCATACAATATTATATTTATATCTACGATTACTTTCAGTTGATATAGGGCCGATTACCCAGACACTTGAACATTCTAACATATGTTTATGTCCTGATATATGCAACACACATTGGTAAAAACAGGCCATAAATATTGATGTGCCAGGTATATAACCTTTTTTCTGAAATGAGCAAGTATGTGGGCCTCATTGTAGCAATGAGGCCTACTTACATCGTATTCTACAGTCCACAATCCACATAATACAGTATTGCAAATTATGATATATTCTATATCACCATCACAACAAACAGCAAGGTGGAAGTGATTTACCTTGGCAGGCCTGCCCGAGGCAGGTCTGCTCTGTCGCTTCGAGAGATACTTATTAAGTATCTTCTTTCTCTCATCAACAGCGCACTGCGACGCCATCACACCAAGGTCCGTCGACACACATGCCTGAAGGGCATTATCCTCTGTAACAGCCTTTCTCGGCCTCCCCCTCCCTCTCTTTTCCTTGACCTCCACCTCCTTTTCCATTTCACCCTCATGAGCATCAGAATTAGCATCGTCGCCGTCACCGAGGTCATGGGCACCATCCTGTGCAGCATCCTCCACCTCAACATGTTCCTCCTCCAGTTCGACGACAGACTCGACATCCTTCTCCACAGCATCCTTCTTATCCCCACCTCTCCCCAAATTCTCCGTACTAGGTACTGCTTGCCCATTCCCTGTGCCTGCTGTTGCGACACCCTTCTCCACCGAGTTCTTCACCTTGATCACCGGCGTGCTCTTCTTCCCGGGCTTGCGGCCCCTCTTCTTATGCGCCCCAACCTTCCCTTCCCCTTCCCCTTCCCCCGCGGCACCCTCCTCCACCTCCTTCGGGGCTGCCGAATCCTTGGCTTTGTTACCCTTCCTGTAGGAGTAATTGCCTCTGCAGCAGAGGAACCGCTGCATGATCATGCCCCCCGTGCCGGCCGAGCGGCGGTTGGAGCCGGTGCGCGCCTTGAACCCGGCCCTCTCGCCGTAGCCGTAGTAGAAGCCCTTGGCGTCCTGGACGGAGTCGAACTCCATCCCTAGCTCCGGCGCGGCCGCGGCCGCGGAGGGGGCAGCCTCCCCCGTAGCCGCCGCTTCCAGCACGTGGTTGTGCTCCACCACCAGCTTGGACACCTTCCACTTGCCCTCATCCCCGCCCACCCCGCCGTCCTTCCTCACCACCTCCATCATCGCCCTGCACCGTTCGTCGGGCGGTCCCGCGGGCGCTGGCGACGCCTCCTCCTCGCTGGCGGGGCCGGCCTGGCGGAGCGAGAGGTAGCCGCGGGAGAGCGGCTCGCCGGGCTCCGCCGGCGGGGGCGGATCGGAGGAGCTCGCGGGCGGCCCCAGCGGCGGCGGCGCGTCGGCCATGCTCGGGGCGGGGGTTTGGGCGGGGTTTGAAATGGCGCGGGTTTGGGCGGGGGCGGGGGATGGGGTGGGGGTGGAGATCGGGTGTGGGGAGGAGGCGTCTTGCCCTGGCTGCGGCGGCCGGCGGGAGTGGGGGACGGGTGGGTGGGTGGATGCGGAGAAGGGTGTGGGTGTCAAAGGCTGCGCGCACGGGCGTCGGCTCCCTGGCGCGTGGGGTCAGGGGCGGCGTGGCCCAGGTGTCATCGGGTGTGAGCCTGGAAGCGAGTGTGGCGCTAGGGGGCCGCCGATGGGGCTCCTGGTCGGCGACCTGAGGAGGGAGACGGTGTGGCGCCTCTGAGCGCGCGACGCGTGGCCCGCCACGGTAGGGGATTGGCATGCCGCAGGTGGGCCGACGATGTCAGTGCACACATTTTTATCACGATCGTCTACGAATTACTCCCTCCGTTCTACTCCCTCATTTCCGAATTACTTGTCGCATGTATGAATGTATCTAAATGTATTTTAATTCTATATACATCCATTTCTGCGATGAATAATTTAGAACGAAGGGAATATAATGTAAGATTTTTTTTACACTAATATAATGTCAAAAAACGTCTTACATCATGAGACTAAGAAAGTATGATTTATTACCGATGTGGAAAGGGAAAGAAAATACGAGTTCCTCGTGCAACCTATATGCACTTTGGAATTATTATCATTGCTAGAGGATTGAGATAGGAAGTAGAGTGACAACCAGTGTAGTGCACAAACGGCAGTTTTCGATTCGCGTGAAGAAAAAAAATCACTGCTCGTATTCCAACGTAAAGAAAATGTAGAAAGGACCATACATGAGATGCGCAAATGGATACACTAGGGACACTTGTGCCCCCCAAAAACAAAGGAATTCTTTGAAGCCTCTGGAATGAACGATCTGATAGATCGTTGTCGGACTCTGTTGTCATTGAATCATCAAAAGGGGAAGAAGATGGTGCTCCCGTTCTACATGTGTTTTCATATGTTGAAACAAACTGCCTTGCTATACATCTGGAGGAATCAAACTTATTCAACATGTTTTCATATGTGTCATAAGTAATTTCCTCCCTAGGCAAGCTGAGAACGTGATCCGGTCAACACGTTTCTTGATGCCGCTCATTCCGAAGAAGTGAAAGTTAGCCCCTGCATGGGCATCTAAGACAAGTTATACACTCTTGCCAAGAGGATCGAGCTTGTGTCTCACAAGTGAAAAGGAACAAGAGAAGCATGTATTTATATATGCATAGCACATAGTGGTAAAGAAGAGTTGCAGGAGGTGAAGAGCTTAGGTGCATATAAATAGAGGAAGTAATGCTCAGTAAATACTCGGCAAGAGACTTGGGCGTGATATGGCACCGTCTCCATCCGGGTTCTCCACCTCCCACACCTAACATATGAAAACCAACCCTCTAGTTGAAGACCGCGGCACATAAATTTGGTGCAGTTCATGTGAGCTAAGTTAACAAAGATCCGCTATAACATTATGCTCTTTAATTTTAAATAGCCCCACATTCAATTGAGATCTGCAATTGAAATTGGGTCATTCAATTTTGATCGCATCAACAATTTCTTGAAACTCTCTTGTTCGACTCTTTTGTACTCATTATGTTTCCTAAATTTTAAGGGGCGGCACAATTAATTGATGTCTGCAATTTATGATTGGGTCAATCAATTTTGATCGGGTCAACAATTTCTCAAGGAGCGCTCCCATTCAATTCTTTTAATTCACTATGTTTCCTAATTTTGAAGCCCCGCCAATCAATTAATGTATGCAATTTGAGATTTGGTTTTATGCTTCAGACTGGGTCAATGATTTTCAAAATTAATCAGTAGCAATCAGCCTTTAAAAATATATCAATCCCGTGCACCCTCCCACCACCTAGAAAAAGAAAGTGCCACATTGTGTGAACTATAGAACCAATATAGTCAATGTAGCCACCAACACAATTTTTTTTTTCACATAAATATAGATTGGTTGGCAAATAACACAAAATCACATCACAAAAGGAGCTATTTACGACGACTCCGGCCGCTCGAATAGATTCAGATAGCTAGCTAGCTAGCTCAGTCCGCTCGAATCGATTCAACTAGCTAGCAGTGGCGGAGGCAGGATTCAAGTATAGGAGGGGCCGAGTACGTATATTGATCGAATCTTGTTGATAATTACTAGTTGCTTCTACTAAAATTGTTGATCGTTGGGGGGGGGGGGGGGCAGGCCCCTGCTCGTCCCCCCTGGCTCCGCCCCTGCTAGCTAGCTCCTGGATTGATTCAGCTAGCTACGACGATGGTGGTTCCGTATTTGGCCGTTTGGATTGATTCGAGCTAGTTAGTTTCGTGCAAGTCACCCTGGACGCCCGCGGCTCCGTATTTGGCCGTTTTATGCGCTGTTCGCCGGTTTCGTAGAAGCGAGCTAGCTGACTGTGGACATGGGCGAGAGAAAGAAAAAGACGTCAGGAAAATATAAATGAGTATTTAATTTTACAATTTAAGTTTGAGGAGTTTGTTCGGCTGCAGCTCAAACCAATCCTTAAAAAATGCGTTTCCACGAACTGAAAACGCTCCGCGGTTTAAAGGGTGTGTTAGAGACGCTCCTACTCCTAGAAAATAACCGTACTAGTGAACACACGAGACGAACACATTGACCATCGGCGCTACTTAAAAAGGAAAAGATAAACAGCATCCTGCTGCGCGAAGCAAAAGCCGTACCAAACTAGACGTCCAAGCAACCGCTTCCCTCTCTTCTCTTGCTCTGCTCGTCTCCAGTCCACCCTGCTCGCATCGCACCGACCGATCCGATGGACCGCGCCGATCCCGCGCGGGGCCGCCTCGCCGTGCTCTCCTCCCACCTCCTCGCCGCCGGCGCGGACCCCGCGGCCGCGCTGGGGAGGTCGCCGGCGTCGGCCGCGGCCCCGGGGGCCCGCGCCGGCGTGCTCGCCGTGGTGGACTCGAGGACCGGGAAGCGGTACGAGGTCAAGGTTTCGGAGGACGGCACCGTCCGCGCCACAGACTTCAAGAAGGTATAAAACCAGCAGTCCAGCCTGATATTAGCTTGTCTTCTCCTGCGGCGGGGGGTGGCGTGAATCGATCTGTGCTGCCTCTGTCCGTAGCAGAGTGCTTGTGCTCTGCAGTTCGGTTGGCGGTGGGCTGGCCTTATGGATTCGGGATTGGATCAGGATTTTTATCCTACTCGTCGTAGCTAGGCGCATGTAATGAAAGAGCTTAAGTTTTGGTTGGTAGTTGAGGTTCCAGTCCAATAATTAGGATCTACTGTTGAACCTGTGATCAGATCAGATGATCCAGCAATTGATGAATTATTCTTTTGTAGAAATTGTAATTGAGGATGATAGATAGACGTATTAAATATTTAATTCGACCGAGCTCGTTAAATTTAATGCAATCGGGCCAACAATATATGGTTATTGTACGTGAGGTTGAAGTTGAGCTGATAATCAGTACAAGCTTGAAATTTGTTCTGATGGGTAATTGTTGCAATTAACAATGTTATGGCATGGTCTAGGAGAACTTGTCTAATTGACCGACATGTATAGCTTGGGAAGCTGGTAGCCGTAATTATTTCAGTAGAAATTGCCTATAGATTTCTGTGATTTTGCAGCACCAAATTTTAACAAAACACGCTATAAGCATTTTACTTTCAGTGACACCTTCTTTTTCAAGGAACTAGCAGGAGCTCTGCCTCAATGATCCTTCATTTGTATCATGAAACCAGATCGAAGAGGACAAAACTGATTGTCGTTGTGTTATGTTGTAGATTACCACTGGGAAAGATGACAAGGGTCTTAAGACTTACGATCCTGGTTATCTCAACACTGCCCCTGTGCGTTCTTCCATCTGCTACATTGATGGGGATGAGGGAATTCTTCGCTACAGGGGTTATCCAATTGAGGAGGTGGCCGAAAGCAGTTCGTTTGTTGAGGTCGCCTACCTCTTAAGTAAGTGTTTTGCAACTTGTATTCCTATTGAATTCCAGAGCATATTCGCTTTTTTTGTTGTAATCGTTGGTTAATGACTTGTGCGTTCACAGTGTACGGGAACTTGCCCACTCAGAGTCAACTGGCAGGCTGGGAATTTGCAATTTCACAGCACTCTGCTGTTCCTCAAGGACTCTTGGTATGCGTTGTCCCTTACCTTTTCTTTTAGAGTCTTGATATTACAATATATTAAGAATATCATGTAGGTTTCGGGCTTCGCTCTGATTACAAAGTGATGTATGGTGCTTTCTAATTTTGGCAGGATATCATACAATCAATGCCTCACGATGCCCACCCCATGGGTGTCCTTGCCAGTGCAATGAGCACACTTTCTGTCTTCCACCCAGATGCAAACCCTGCCCTTAGAGTAAGCACATTCTGAATGCACCAATTTAGGCAGATGATTATTCACATAGTTCTTACGCAATGCAATAGTATCCGTCAAACCCTTAAACTTTCACTGTTATAATTCTTGTTTGATAGTTTGTTGTACATGCATACTTAATTTTTTATTATTATGCTTAACAGTTTGAAGTTGATCTTTGACATATTCTACCCATACAGGGGCAAGATCTGTACAACTCAAAGCAGGTTAGGGATAAGCAAATTGTGCGAGTTCTTGGGAAGGTATGACTAATAATCTGATTATCTTCAGTTAGTGTAGTTTTTCAGGATACTCATCCAACTGATTAAATTATGTTGCCATGCTTAAAATATCCACGGATTCCGCACATAACCTCATGATGAAAGTTGCAACAACAGTACTTTCTGTCTTTAGTCATCTACGTGACTTAACTTTCTATATCTGACCATTTGTTTAGGCACCAGCAATAGCAGCTGCAGCCTACCTGAGACTAGCAGGAAGGCCTGCTGTCCTTCCTTCAAATAATCTTTCTTATTCAGAGAATTTCTTGTATATGCTAGACTCTTTGTAAGTCACGTTACTTGATAATTATTTTCATTTGTTTTTCCCACATATATTGGCTAAATAATCCATTTGCTACATATTTTTCTATGTTTGTTGTGTTGCAGGGGTAACAAAGAATATAAGCCAAATCCCCGACTTGCACGGGTTCTAGATATCCTTTTTATTCTCCATGCTGAACACGAAATGAACTGCTCAACAGCTGCTGTTAGGCACCTTGCTTCAAGGTATCATGTCCTTCATTCTCCTCTCAAGTGCGAGTAGTAAATTGATGTCTAATTACCTATGATATCTGTATAGTGGTGTCGATGTCTTCACTGCTCTTTCTGGCGCTGTTGGAGCTCTATATGGTCCACTGCATGGTGGCGCAAATGAGGTAAATTATATCGAGCTCTGCATCCTCCTCGTTCATGAATTCAAGCTTATAATGTTTCTACATATTTGACAATCCTCATCATTAGTAATTCATTAATTAATCTAAGAAACAGCAGGACCTTGCCTCAGTAGCTTTACATGAAAAACCTTCTGAATCTTGCATCCACTTGTAAGGAAGTTTGTATTTTAAATAATCATTAACCTACACTTAAATCAGTTTTAGACCGTGTGTTCCACCTCTGGCCCTACCAGGCCCATTCAAAACCCAAATTGAAACCTAACAAAACTGAAAGTATGTGACTAGCAGTCTCATGCAGTTCTAGTTCATCCTATGTACCCGGCAGGAGCTTGCAACGGTTCCATGACGACCAATGCTCCAATTTCTTTTATGAAGAGTCTGATATCCATATCTCCCTGACCTTATCTACATTGCTCAATATCTCCTTAATTTGGAACTATCAAAACTAGTGCACACAGTATAACCAAGATTATTAGACCACAAGGAACAACTTATTAATGCGTCTATGGATTTTATTAGATTTGGTACCTGTAAAGTGTTTATGCATACTGGCAGGCTGTCATTTTCTCCATGTAAAGCAGAATCCATTACTATCTATAATTTCGAAGGTGATTAATCTTTGCCTGATTCACATTGAAACTCATGAAAATGAATTCCTGAAGCAAGGCCCACCAACACATTTCTATGTGTTTCTGTTTCTCATCGTGGCGTCATGCAAGTAGATCCATCCTCCCAGGAATATCCTTCCAGCCCCACACCATGTTAGTTTTTAGGGAATGTATGTATTGTGAAGTCTTTTAATTTCAGAAACCTGCATCCTGGCCAAAAGAGATCAATGATTTGCATCTTACCATGGGACTTAGTGTTATGTTCTGTATGTCAGGCGGTACTTAAAATGTTGAATGAGATTGGAGCTGTGGAGAATATTCCAGATTTCATTGAGGGAGTGAAGAACAGGTGATAATACACAACTCCTGCTTGATTGATATTTTTCTTGTCTCCGTGATAGTCTTTTCAGTAGAATTTCTACTTCGATACCTTTTGATGTACCGTGGGACTTGTTTTACAAGCGATGTCTGTCATTTTTCAGGAAACGGAAAATGTCAGGTTTTGGGCACCGTGTGTATAAGAATTATGATCCTCGTGCTAAAGTCATCCGAAAGTTAGCAGAGGAGGTTTTCTCTATTGTTGGACGGGATCCTCTTATCGAGGTCAGCTATTCTTGATCTGTTTAACTGTAGAGAGGAAGATTTTCTGAGAACTTTACGAAACCTCCATTTATGTGGCGAGAGTTTGATCGGTGCTCTCATGTAATGAAACAGTGTTGCTCTGTTTATGCTGTGGGTGCTAAGTGTCAGTAACTTTGTCTATGAAACATTATGTTTCGCAAGTAACAGAGTAAAAGGATCGAACCATGCAAGATAGAAAATACAGTAAAAATATCTCTTTTCTACTGGGTGAAAATTGACTGAAAAATTGTGAGATAGATGAAGTGCAATTCAGATTATTTCCACTTTGGATCTGTTGACTGTTGAAAGGAACAAAAATAGTGGACCTAAGTTGTACGATTGTTCGTCATCTGTTCTTTTTATGACCGAACGAAAGCTGTGTGTTTTATGCTACTCTTGTTTGCTAATATCACAAATGGCTAACACTTCAGGGTTTGACAATCGTTCATTTTGCTATTTAACTTCTTTTTCTTTAAACACCCTAGAGTTATGGTATCAACAAGGGCCTAATAATTATGTCGTTTTCTTTAAATGAGGATCCTAAACAGCTTGGCTATTGGTGGTCGAAACTGTAATCATGCGTTGCCGAATCAAACACATCCTTATGATGTTTTCTGATGCCATGCCAGGTTGCTGTTGCTTTGGAGAAGGCAGCACTGTCAGACGATTATTTTATCAAGAGGAAGCTGTATCCAAATGTGGATTTTTACTCAGGCCTGATTTACAGGTGTATCAGTTGTTTCTTCGAAACTGAGTCTACTTTCTATCCCCCGTGCACCCTATTTCTGTTATTGAATACTTACATTGTGACTCGTTGATTTTCAGAGCGATGGGATTCCCTACAGAATTTTTCCCTGTGTTATTTGCAATTCCTCGCATGGCTGGTTGGCTAGCACATTGGAAGGAGTCACTTGATGACCCTGACAATAAAATTATGAGGCCTCAACAGGTCAGTAGCTATCAACAGTTTTATGTAGAGCACTTCTTTTTGCTTGTTCTGAATTCGGGGACAACCATTTTTGTTTTGTTTGTCAGTCTATACTGAGCACCAGCTTAAGAGTTGCTATTATTCTTTGATCTGTAGTGTGAAATATAATGTTGTACATGCTTCTTATTCTTTTGAGTGTTGTTCGGTGGATCTAGTTTTCCCTGTGCTTTAGCAAGGACTTCTTATCACTGTGATACATGTTCCTTTATGCACCTTGAAACGATTTTGCTTATGCAGAAGTCAGTCAATGAATTCTAGTCATGTTTCACTTTATCTTGTCTTCCTATAGTATCCTGTTTTTTTTTTCTGTCATATTCTCAAAATTAGTAGAACAAATAATTCTGTTAACATTATTTGAGTCATGCAGTTGCTAAAACAAACCATCTAAGACAGTAGTTAGTTACTCAGGCAGCCAGATCTTCTCATACTTGTGCAATGATTGCTTTGTCGGCGTTAATTTGTTTGCTATTTCTTCAGGTATACACGGGCGTTTGGCTGAGGCACTACACCCCTGTGAGGGAACGAGTGGCATCTAACCAGGGCGAGGAGCTCGGTCAGATCGCTGCATCAAACGCAACGAGGCGTCGCCGTGCTGGTTCTTCCCTGTAGAACAGCAGCAGGCACGGATGCATGGTGCAGCATCCAGCCCACGCAATAAACCAGGCTGCTGTCGTTGCCCCTCACAACGCCGCAGCGGCTCGAGTCCGGGAGCTGTTATCCTTCTGGTGTCACCAAGACACTTAGCAGTTGCCATGCAATAAACTTCTAGTAAAAGGCACGCTGTGGACACTATCTATGCACACACTTCCAGTTTCCAGCTTCATCTCTGCATGCATGCAATGTGAGCTCATGATTGGAAAAAATAATCATACTCCCTCCGTCCCAAAATAAGTCTTAACTTTAGAGGGAGTAGTTGATGGCATGTCGGTCTTCGTAAGAGTGTGCATATTAGTGCGGTGCGTAGGATTCGATCCCTGGCCAGCAATGAAAAATCATGCCATTTGACCGTTAGTTAACGCGCTATTTAGTTCTTTTTTACCTTGGGAAAAAGTTCCCTTTTTCAGTTAAAAACGTGTTACTATTTTATCGAACCTGGACGGACCAACGGTTGTACCGGTGCTCCAGCAGCATGTCCGGTTCATTCGTCGGTCTAGGTTTTCAAAACTATGCTCTAATGATGTTGGATTTACAATCACACTGATGCGATTTATGTGCGTGGCGCTGACTGTGCTTCCGTTTGGCCAGACCGGTGGACTGTTCGTTGCTGCTCTTTCGGTGATGTTCCCTGTAGTTGGCAACGTTCTGGGTGTTGTGTTTGGTCGTTGCATGGTACTCACTCCGTTCGGAAATACTTGTCCTAGAAATGGTTGTATTTAGACTTATTTTAGTTATAGATACATCTATTTTATCCATTTGTCAGTATTTTTGGATAGAGGAAGTAGGCGGTACTTCAATGAACTACGTGTGGTTGTTTGTGCGGGTTTGATTGCCGGGGGTGGTGCCTTCGTGGTCAAACCTGCAAAATCGCATACGGAGGACATGAATATAGCAAAGGCGTAGCGGAGCGCGCCATTCTGTCTAGTTCATTTTCGTATCATATGGTTACTGTCTTCAGTTTTTTGCTGTTGTAACTTGCTACCTTGCTCTGTTTTATATCTCTGTTTTTGGATCTGTGCATGCTATTTCCTTTCTGGATCACATCCCATGTCTTCTTGAGCAATAGTAATACACTGATGCAATGAGGAGACACACTGCTGACTCTCACTCGTTTGTTCCACCATTGATGTTTGTTCCAAGCTTGACCGGGTCAGTGTCGATCGTCGTCTTTTGTAGGCAGTACCTTTTGGGAATTATGCACCTCGTATTCCTTGCACTAGCTAATGATTTGTGCACTTTCTCGATGCAGGAGCAGTGGGTTAGGTTGGACCAATGACAGAAGTGGTGAGGCATTCATGTGGAAGTTTATCTCATTACACTGGACTAGAGTCAACGGCTGTTAACATGCTTCTTGATGTCGCCCGTTCCGAAGAAGCAAAGCCAAACAAATTCCTGCCTCCCCTTGGGCATCTAAGACCTGCATGCGTTCTTGTCGAGAGAGGATTGAGTATGTAGATATTTATAGATGTAGAATAGTAAGAAAGAGTCGCAAAAAAAAAAGCGAGGAAAATTATGAGGTGGAAACATTTAAGAACCTAGATGCACATAAGTAATTAGAGGTACTGCTCCGTCAAAACTTTACTACGAGACTTTGGGCATGATAGGTAGGCTGCATCAACCGATCAGGAATGTCACACACACAAGCTATGACTGTCTGGTTATCTGTATGCGCCCACCATATGTTAACATGAGTTGCTCCATTGCTTACAATGACTACTCTAGACGACCGTATATTAATATGAGTTGCTCCATTGCTTACATGACTACTCTAGACCAACACTTATAGAAAAAGGGCCTATAGTCCCGGTTCGTAAGGGCCTTTAGTCCCGGTTCCTGAACCGGGACTAAAGTGTCGGTACTAATGCCCCGACCCTTTAGTCCCGGTTCAATCCAGAACCGGGACTGATGGGCCTCCACATGGGCAGTGCGCAGAGCCCAGGCAGGAGACCCTTTGGTCCCGGTTGGTGGCACCAACCGGGACCAATAGGCATCCACGCGTCAGCATTTCTGTGGTTGGGGTTTTTTTTTTTTGAAAGGGGGGGGGGTTGGGGGGTTTTGGGGGGTTAATTTAGGTGTTTCATATATTGTGTTAGCTAGCTATAATTAATAGAGAGAAGTGTCCTCTCTTACGTCCGTGCTTGGTCGACGCTACGTACTATACATACGTATAGAGAGGACTAGACACGCTAGTTAGCTAGTAAGCAAACGAAGGAAACAGAAGATCGTCATGAACATATATGCATACAGAGAGAAGTGATATCGACCACCTCTCCTTCTCCGAGAGATTGGTCGAACAACAAGTTCTCGTATATCTATCCGACACTACCGGCTACATATATACAATAATTATCTCTTACAAATATAATCATACGGACTCATGGTCCACATAGTATTCTCCGTCTTCAGCGATCACTTGGTCAAGAAAGAATGCCGCCAATTCCTCTTGAATTGCTCGCATGCGAGCTGGTGCTAGGAGTTCATCCCGCTTCCGAAACATCTAATTTGAAGAAGGGGGTCAATACATATATATATGAATGAATGAAACTCAATAGAAATGATGGTAATAAAATAAAATTGTGAATATTGTTATTTACGTACTTCATATTGTTCGTCAGAGTACCCGCCCCGCTCACAGGTCGTGTGGCGGATGGACTCGCAGACGTAGTATCCACAGAAATCATTCCCTTGTTCCTGCCACAACCACTTTACAAGAAATAGAGGTCAATCAAACTGATAAGCAAGAATGCTAAATGATATTGATGAAACTAGCGCTTGAATCACTAGGAGATGCGCGGAACATGCTACTATAGTACTTACTTTCGGGTGTCTAAATTCCAGCTTCTTCGGCAGTCCTGGAACTTTTCTGGTGAATTTTCTCCAAACCCTGCCGGACAAAGAAAACAATTACTTGATATCAGGAAATGAACAAAGTTGCTGATATGGTGGATAATGATCGATTTAACTTACTTCTTGAGGATTTCAGTCATGTCCGCATACTCCTGGGGATCTTTTCGTTTAGAGTCCAAGACGGTTACTACTCCCTGCTCAAGCCTAATCTCTAGGAGAATATAGTGGAATCTGCACACGCATGCATAACTCATCAATTACATTACTATAACCTGGACTAATATATAAGGGAAACCGAATATGCACAAGACAGTAACACTCACTTGAAGTTGTAAGGAAAGAGTATTATATCTTTGTTTTCATTTTTTTTGAATGATCGTAGCAAGTTGGCCTTGGTATCTCCGGGACGATGTTCAACCTCAGTTGCACCTATGAGATATGTGTTAACGAACCCAATATCACCGATTTGTCTTTTCTTCAATTCGGCAATCTTCATTCTGCATAATATAGTGAGGATAATTATAAATACATGCAATGAAAGAGATGAGCTATATAGAGAGACTTAATGACAGAAGTAGTAGTACTTACAGACAGTAGCAGGTGATCGTTGTTTTATCGAGGGCCAATTGATTGAAAAACTGATAGAACTCCTCAAATGGAATAGGCAACAGTTCAATTCCAACGAGGTCATGCTCCGGTTTAACTCTCGCATACAAAGTACTCCTCCCCCAGACTCTCTGCAGATTTTCAAGTACCAATCATGTAATCTTCGCATCATCGTTGTTAAAGATTTTTCATCTTTGACGAGAGGCTTCCCGTACTCGTATCTGTGTATCTGCACCTCCATGGGATCATAATGTACATCGTCGGGCAGGTAATCGTCAACATTGCCATAACCGGGCACCATCCTCGGATCGACGATGTCGCTAGGCACCTTGAGGGGGGGGGGCACGATTGCTTCGCTTGTTCGCCGAGCTGGGCAATTTGTTTCCTAGCTGCTCGTCGTTCTTTCAGCCTTTGATCACTGACTGTACTTCCCGACCGCTCCGCTTCGGCCCATGTATTTGCAATAATGCGCTCATAGTTGCCTTTCGGCGGAGACTTGGGTGGTTTTGCCAGGGCAGCCATAGTGCACTTCACTTTCACCGGATCTACCTTCTCCTCTGGAGGTGGATGTCTCTTTGCTTTCAACCCTTGAAACCAGTCATCCACTTCGGTTTGCGCGATCTTCGCGTTCTTTTCCGGGGTCCTCTCGTATGGTAACTTCTCTGGAGTCTTCAGAGAAGGACCGAATCTGTATGTCCTCCCGCCTCTGGTTGTACTGCCAGACGCCGACCGAGCAGACGGAGCGGTTGTCTTCTTTACTTGCTTACGAGGTGAAGGAGAAGGACTACGACGCGCCGGAGCAGCTGGAGTGGCGGCAGGTCTCTTCCGCCCTTGCTGACGAGGCGGAGAAGGAGGAGGTTGGCTGCTCGGGCGCGTCGGCGCAGGCGGAGAAGGAGGCGGAGTGCCGCCACGCGCCGGAGAAGGAGCCGGCCGAGGGCCCTGATCGTCACTCGCCGGAGGAGGAGGCGGTGGAGGAGGCGGAGTGCCCTGACTCGCCGGAGGAGGAGGAGGAGGCGGAGGCATCCAGTTCGGAAGGTTGATGAGCTCCTTCCGCCATAGGCATGGAGTCTTCAGAGCAGACCCCAGCCGAGTCTCCCCTTCACCCGTAGGGTGGTCAAGCTGGAGGTCCTCAAATCCCTCCGTTATTTCATCCACCATCACCCTAGCATATCCTTCTGGAATCGGCCAGCAGTGAAAAGTTGCGTCGGGTTCAGTAGGATAAACAGAGCCAATAGCCGCCTTGACCTTCAAATTCATCCATTGCGTCATAAGGTGGCAATTTTGAGACTCCGTGATAGCATCCACGGGATAGCTGGCAGGAGCCGTCAAGGCATGCTCCGGCTGAAGCAGCTCGGTGGAAGCCACGCTGCTTCTGCGCTGAGATGGCGGGGTAGCTTCGGGGGAGGCTTCGGCAGTACGTTTGCTGCGATTTGCTTCTCGTTCCTCTATCGCGTCTACCCTTGCTTGCAGCGCCTGCATTTGGGTCTGCTGCACTTTTTTCCTCCTCTCATGGGATTTGTAACCGCCTGCGTCCGGAAACCCAACCTTTCACGGAATGGAGCCTGGCGTGCCTCGTGTCCGTCCAGGGTGCTCAGGATTCCCGAGGGTCATTGTGAGCTCGTCGTTCTCTCTGTCTGGAAAGAACGTCCCTTCCTGTGCTGCTTCGATATACTGCTTAAGCTTCCTGACTGGTATGTCCATTTGATCATTCGTCCAAATGCACTTCCCTGTTACAGGGTCCAAGGTTCCGCCAGCCCCGAAGAACCAAGTCCAGCAACGGTCTGGCCAGGTAATTGTCTCTGGTTCGATCCCTTTATCAACCAGATCATTCTCAGTCTTGGACCACTTAGGCCGGGCTACGAGGTAGCCACCTGACCCCGTGCGATGGTGAAGCTTCTTCTTCGCAGCATTTTGCTTGTTTGTCGCCGGCATCTTCTTACTCTTTTCCGATGTCTTGTGGGCCACAATGCGGGCCAGTGATCTCTGATCTTCTCATATCTGCCCTTGAATTCTGGTGTCTCATTATTTTCGACAAACTTATTCAGCTCTTTCTTCCACCTCCTGAATAGTTCTGCCATCCTCTTAAGAGCAAAAGACTTGATTAATTTCTCTTTAACTGGGTTCCCTGGATTATCCTCTGGCGGTAGGGTGAAATTTGACTTCAGCTTAGTTCAAAGATCATTTTTCTGCATATCATTGACATAAGACACCTCAGGGTCTTCTGTAGCCGGCTTAAACCATTGCTGAATGCTTATCGGGATCTTGTCCCTAACCAGAACCCCGCACTGAGCAACAAATGCGCTCTTTGTCCAGAGGGGTTCAATCGGTTGGCCGTCGGGCGCAATTGCTATGATCTCAAACTTTTCATCCGAGCTCAACTTTTTCTTCGGGCCTCGTCTCTTTACCGAAGTTGTGCTCGATCCGGAGGGCTAGAAAAAAGAACAAAGACTTAATTAATATGTGTACATACCAAAACAATGAATGCATCAATCAGCTAGTCAGCACAGGCTTAACTAATATATATCCCCTGGGCTCACGAACCAGGACCAATGCTCACATTGGTCCCGATTCTAGACTGAACCGGGACTAATGGGCTGACCCGGCCTGGACCATAGCCCTGTTTTCTACTAGTGCAACGCAAACCTTAAAGCATCTTTAAGCACGTAAAATAAATATAGACATATCCAAGGACTCGTGCAACCTTTTTTCATCTAGACTTTAACATAAAGAATATACAGTCGTACATACAGTGGGATCTGTAGTCAATTACTCCCTCCGTTCCAAAATGTAGTGCGTATAGATTTTCTCAAAAGTCAAACTTTGCAAACTTTGACCAAAAAACTATTTATATCTATAATATAAAATATATAAAATACAAAACTACATCTTATGATGAATCTATTGATATATTTTTGGCACTTTATATGTCAATGTCTTCCTCCACAAACTTAGTCAAACCTCCAAGGTTTGACTTTTCAGAAAATTTATGTGTACTGCATTATGGAATGGAGGGAGTAGTAAACAATGGGGTTTTTATTAGTTAAAAAGATGACCGCTTTGCAAAAGAAAATGACTGGCCGTATACCATCTGATAGTCTTGCCAAAAAGGGATGACCTCACTAGTAGTTATGCCATCTACTTTGGTTTCTACTTTGTCTATAAATAAAGCGAGGCGAAAGCCTGTTTCGATATACGAACACATTATTGTTGTTAGGATATCTAGTAAAACATTTGCGATTATCGCCATATTAGTTGAAATTTACAAGATCTCTCAAAAACTATGTGTCAAGGGATTTGATTGCTCTAATACGTCGACATTGGATCATTAATTTTTTAATTACATACCATTCCTTGTTCCTTCCAGAATCGGAAAGGGCAATAAAGAGCCTACGTCCATTGACGTTCAAAGGCACTGAGGCTCCGAATGTTGATGTTGAATTGGCTGCAGAGTTCAATTCTTTTGATCATTCAATTTCATTCTCTGAACATTATTTTCTCTGCTTTGACGTTCATTCTGAGGCTATTCCGAGATATTTGAAAATTGTTCTTGGCAAGAAGGGACAAAACTAATTCATCCAGCTGCATCCTAACTTAATATAAGGTGTTTTTTGACGATGTGATAGTGGCAGTTGTCGCTTGAAAGAGGATGAAGCAAAATATGATCACAAGCTATTGATAATGGTGGAGAATTGGAGTAGAAGCAGAGAAAGAAAGGAAGAAAAATAAAACATTTTGCGGTCCTCCTCGTCCTTTGGGTCAAACTTTGACCTTCAATTAGATTGACAAAAATAATTTATACACTGGAAAAGTAATATCATTGGAAACTTCTTTCAAATACAAATCCAAAAATATAAGTTTTGTGACATACTAACCAGTTTTATCAAAGGCTCACGGACATCGTGACACACACAATCTCTGATGTAGTCACGACGTGAGTTACCTGAGAGTTTAATATCGAGGACTTCTGTAATTAGCCGTTGACATGCAAAGAAATTAACCTAGTTGTTGATGTTCAATTTGTTGTAGAGTTTAGTTTTTTCGACTAGTCAGTTATGTTTTGTAAGTATCTCTACTCCTAAGGGAGCAGTTGGTAGTCTCGCTTCCAGGTTTTTTTTAGTCCCACCTTTCACGGTTTTTTTTTCGTCCTAAAAAAATCTACGAAATTTTGTAGGTTAACCAAGGAAAACTCCCACCTTCCAGGTTTTTTTTCGTCCCACCTCCCATGGTTTTTTTGGTACCTCGTCCCACCTCACACTAAGCTGCCACGAACCGCAAAAACCACCTACCTTAGCCAAATCAACAAATCTCTCTCATTAATGCAATTTTCTTTAGGAAACAAATAATAGATTCTTTCCTACCTTAGCTAAATCAACGGATCTCTTCTATTAATGCAATTTGCTTTAGCAAACAAATAATAGATTCTTTCCTACCTTAGCCAAATCAACGGATTTCTCCCATTAATGCAATTTGCTTTAGCAAACAAATAATAGATTCTTTTCTACCTTAGCCAAATCTACGAAATCTCTCTCATTAATGCAATTTGCTTTAGGAAACAAATAATAGATTTTCAGGAAACAAATAATCTCTAATCTCTAATAATTTCTACTCCTAATGAAGCAGTTGGTAGTCTCCTCCCACCTTTCATGGTTTTTTTGGTACCTCCTCCCACCTTCGCTGGTTTTTTTCGTAGATTTTTTTCGTCCCCTCCCCTCACTTCATCGGTTTATTTTCACGTCACCCTCTCACACAACGAAAGAAATCTAAACAGATCAGAACTTTCCATACTGGCGCAAGTTATTTAGTAATGTAGAATCAATCACGAACAATCTCTAAAGATCAAATCTAAATTAATTAACCTTACCTTAAATCACTCAATTACATTAATTAGAAAACAAATAATTGATTTTCAAAAAATCGCTCAATCACGTAAACCTTACCTTAACTCACGGATGGTAATCAATCTCCAAACAAAGGAAACAATACATCGAGGGAGCAGTAAATAAACTCCCTTTCTTATGACATGTATATGACCTTTCCTTCCCTCTACGTTGTCGAGCGTTCTTGATTCTCGAGGCCGATGCTTGGCCTGCGTCACTGGGTCGCGACAGTGCTGGAGGACGAGGACGGCGAGGCTGGGTGCCGCGGCACCGCGTTGGCCGCGACCGGTGACGGGGGCAAAGAAGGGCGGCTTCCCTGGCCCTGGCCATGGCCGTGACCCTGGGAGTTGGTGCGGTGGAAGTGGCACTTGAAGGACACGGCGTGGGTGGCCGACGCGCAGACGCGCTTGGAAGCGGGCCCGTGGCCTGTGCCGGACGGCGCCGACGCCGACCCGGGCCACCTCCTCCGCGTATTCTTGGAGGTGTGGCTGGCCCATTTACATGAAATTAATTTCCTCAGTTGTGGTGGCAAATATAATACACATAATCCATATTGTTATGTACTAGCGTGTGTGTGTGTGAAATAGATGGATTATGGTCCCGTACCCAATAAGATGGATATGTGTATGTGTTAGAGAGAGAGAGGGAGAGGGGGAGAGAGTGAGGAAGAGGGAGGCAGAGAGTGTGTGTGAGGAATTGATGGTAAAAAGGTCGCCAATGTCACTTGATATATATGAGAATATTAATATTGAACTTTTAAAGTTAATGTGGCCCCGTTGCAACGCACGGGTGTTCTTCTAGTTCTTCCTAGTGCGTCAGTTTTGATATTGCTCAGATGAACTTATAGTAACATTTTCTTTGCATGAAGGGACGACCACTTCATCTAGCCACATCAATCTTCTTAATTTGGACTGGTGAAAAAATGGGTCAAGCGTAAAAAAACGTTTGAAGCACTGTTTAGATTTCTAGAAAGAATGCATATCTTTGGGCTGATCAGTATTCCAGCATTATAGGAGTCTCAGACTAGCTAGCTCTAGGTAATCCCACTGATGCAGTCCACTAAAGCCAGACCAAAGGGGAGTGAGGGCTTTTGGCGGCCGCGCTACAGGCAGGCCACTATCCCGACCATTTGTTTGGGCTTGGGGATCTGTAATGTGTCAGTGTGTGGCAGGCTTGTCCCAGGCCTACTACCTGAAATACGGTCTGGGATACGGCTATCCGACGCCTAGGCGTATCCTGTTCTGCCCATACTACTTACCTGCTCATGCGCATCCAGAAAGACTGGCCCATAGGTGCTGGTTCGAAACGGCACAGGTGAAGCGATCCCATCCCAACTCCATCCTCCCTGGTTTACCGTGTGGACTAGACCAGAGCTCCTGTCCCAGTGATGCCCCCCCTGCCTGTGCGGTGGTTACCGTTGGCGACCACGCTCCCCTTTAGCTGTGGCCCGAAGACCGGTTGCAGCCTCAGGGCCTCACCCTCCCTCGGTTGCCACGACCGAAGCGACGGCCGGAGCGCTCGTCCTCTTCCACTACGGCGGCCAAATCACCCGGATCCAGCGTCATCTTCCACTCCAGCAGCCGAATCAGCTCGAGTTTGCGGAACACCGGATCTGCTCAGGATGAGGTCCTCGTCCAAGGATCTGTCCGGGAAAAGACATTTCTTCCATTGTTTCGGTGAGGCAGGATCACACATTCTATACTTATGCTTTTTCTCCTAGCTGGTGTTCATGTGTTTTAGAGTTGCATGTTTTGGGCGATTTTAATTTTGTTCCTTACTATTGCTTTGGCATGGCTGATTTGGCTGCATGGATGGATCGAGATGTAAATCATTTGTGTTGATGAACCCATAATAGAGTGCTCTCTGATAGTCTGTGCATTTGCGATTTTCTTTTGCAGATCCTAATTTGCTGTGATGTTTTTTAGACGATGTATGTGACGGATAATCATGAGGGGAAAATGTTATTCATGCCCATGCGTATTTGCCAGATCGGCTTAATTTTTTACAACATGTTTTTTTGGGGGTGCTAATTCATACAGTTTCAACTTTTTGCACTGCATGTGTTATTAAACTTTGATTAGTGATTATTCTTAACGAACTGTTCAAATTGAGATAGTGTAATGATGCACGGTTTACAAGCTGTCCTATTGACAACTGTTGCTGTTTCATATGGATTTTGAAATGGTATAGTGTAGGATCTCGAATGCACTGATATGGATATCCGTATCGGGCCAATACGGATACGTAAATTCACCATTTTCAAAAAGTGCCAATACGGATACATTGTAGGTACTCAAAGCAATCTAGAGGAGATGAGAATGACAGATCTTCAGAGATCAGAGAAAAAAGAAGAGGAGATAAGCTTGGCTGGGCAGGAGAAATGGAGAAGAGAAGTGTCCATACATGGCTGTTGGTGAGAGGGGACGTTGGTGAGAAGGAGGAGGAGCTCATCGCCGGCTAGCCGCCACTGCTGCTGGCCCTGGGACCTGGGTGAGGAGCCACTGGCGACACAGCCGCCGCCTGGTGTGAACATGGGAGGGAGGAAAGACGCTGTGACGGAAAGGATGGGGGCATCGGGGCACTAGGGTTGCTGGTTGCTTCTTAACTGGGCTGAGCGGGCTCTTATCTGGGCTGGAAAAGTATCAAAAACGTACTGGTGAAATATCTTAGAGTACCGTAATTGTTTTAAATCATTTATTCTCAGATACTCCAGCGATACGTATCGGGGGCGTATCGGAGGATTATCGGTATCGGATACGATATCCGATACGGATTCGCTGGTCGGCTAAAGTATCCGTGCATTCGAGTGTAGGATTGACCACTAACTTTGTTTTAGTGTGCGCTAGACTTTTGGTGGTACTAGTAATAATGTACGTGTAGTGCACGTTTATATTAGGTAGTATATTAGTTGCACATTATATTAGGTAAGATATATCTGTTGCACGTTGATATTTTGGTAAGATATCAATTACTTTTTCGCAGAAATGGTGGGATATTAATTACATGGCAGATTTCATGGGATAACGTTGAGTCAAAACGTGTTTATAACCAATGGCAGTGGTGGGTAATTAGAGCGTTAAACATGTTTGGTGCTAAACATTGGAGCGATTTGAACCGCTAAATAACATGATTTGACGGCTGAGATGGTTTGGATCTGCCCTTTTGGGTCTTTTTATATTGGTATAGATAGTATAGAATTTTTTGGTCCTGGATTGTGAAATTCTGATGAACTATGGGTCACTGAATTTAAGATAATTTAGAGTTCAGACAATAACTATGTCTCACTGAATTTAGGATAAATTAGAATTCAGAGCAAACACATGCATCAACCGGTCAAATCAGATTTCAGAAATAATCTGGGATAGGATAATTTCAGTTGATTTAGGGTTCACGCTGTTAATCTTTGTTCTGCTGGTTATCAGACTATAACTCATGTGCATGCTTACCTCCGTTAACATGTAGCCATGAGAAATCCGTTAATATGTAGCCCGAGCGCTCCTGTGACCGCCATGCTCGCGCGTGGCCGTCCGGCCGCCGCCGGCCTGATCTCCTAGCTCTCGCCTGCTCCGCGTCCGGCAAGACCAGATCTAGTACCCTTGTCCCGCGCTCTGTCTTTTCCGCGAGCTCCCCTGCTCCTCCGTCTAGTGCTCTGCCTCCTTGGTGATTTCCGGCGATTTCCGGGTGACTGGCGTCATGCCGCTTCTTCTCCTCCCCTTCCTTCTCTGATCTCCTATCTCATCCCTCGTCTCCCGGATTCCCTTCTCCTCTGTGTCTCCTCTCTACTTCCCCTTGTTCCCTCAATCCATCTTGCTCATCCAGATCCCCTTTTGTTGCTTCTCTGCTTCTTCCCTCCCCGTGATACTCACTGCCCTCCGATTCTGTTAGTGACCTGCTGCTGCTCTCCACTTTCGCCACAGATCCGGAGCTTCTGCCCAACGGCCTTATTTTCGCAGATCTGGCGTCTCCTTGCTGTGGGTGACCCCGGGCTCGCGCCGAGCCAGGAGAGTGGGGTGAGGAAGGCAGAGTTATTTGTCTCGATTCCAGATATCTTTTGGGCGCTATGAGGGCCATCGCCTGGAACTGCCGAGGTATGGGCAGAAGCCTTGGCAGTGAGAGGATGCTCTATATTTCCAACTTGATGCGGTCTACGAAGACACAGGTAACATTTGTTTCAGAAATCAAGTCTTCTAAAGTCCGTTCTGTCGATCTTGTTAATAGGTTTGATGTTGCCAACGGCTTTGTTGTTCCTTCTAGAGGTGCCTCAGGTGGCCTTTGGCTTATGTGGACCGATGAGCTCAAAGTTTCTGTGCATGCTGCTGCTTTTCACTATATTTTAGCAAATGTAGTTCATGCAGCTTCAGGGGTCAACTTTTGTCTTATTTGTATATATGGCGACCCGTATCACAGGCAGACTAATGCCATCTAGGACCAAGTTGCTGATTTTGTCTATGATAACCTAGGAAAGCCCATGGTTTGTATGGGGGACCTTAATGATATCCTTTATGATGTGGATGCGTGTGATGGTAATATCAACTTCTATCGTATGAATGCTTTCAGGTCTCTTGTTAAAAATTGTGGGCTGTTTGATATTGGTTATAGTGGTCCTGCTTATACTTGGCGTGGTAGGCAACATACTTCTAAGCCCATTCATAGACGTCTTGATCGATGCTTGGTCAATTCTGATTGGTGCGCTTTTTATCCTAATACTAAAGTGCTGAATCTTCCTATTATTCTTGGTGACCATGCTCCCATTTTAATTTCCTCGGAAGGTAAACTTGTTAGGCCTAGACAATCTTTTAAATTTGAAAACTGGTGGCTTATGGAAAAAGATTTTCACTCTTTTGCTAAAAATAATTGGATTTCTAGTTCCCTGACCTCTTTTGCTGCAAAGTCATCTTCTTTGGCAGGATCTTTAAAAGTCTGGTGCAAGAAGAAAAAACCTCTCCAACAAGAACTTGCTGAGCTAGAATCCAGAATCAAGGATTTGCAATAGCTGCCTCTCCACCAACAGGACCATGTTTTGGAAAGTACTCTTACTAATAGGTATGAACTTACGCTTTCCAAACTCAATCGGTTTTACAGGCAAAGAAGTAAAAAGTCTTGGGCTATAAAAGGTGATCGCAACACAAAATTCTTCCATCAGGCTGTGCTCAAACGTAGAAAAAGAAATACTATTTGTTCTATCAAAGATGAGCATGACAATATTCATTTCAAACCGGAGGCCATGATGCAAACGTTTATTAATTATTTCAGACACATATTTTCCTTTCCTAACACTTATGCTGGCAGGCCTTTTTCTTCCCCTATTTGGACTAATGACAACAATGATCCTACTTATTCTATTCCAGACAAGACTGAACTTTTGCGGATTCTTAAAGACATGAAGCTTAATGCTTCTCCTGGTCCTGATGGGTTCAATGTAGAATTTTATTTAGCTACTTGGGATTGGATTGGGGATGAGGTAACTCAGCTTGTCACTCACTTCTATAATACTGCTACACTTCCCCCTCACATCAATGATACCAATATTGCTCTTATCCCTAAGAAGTTGGTTCCTCTTGTGCCCATGGACTACCGTCCTATTAGTCTTTGTAATGTGCTTTATAAAATCATTGCTAAGTCTCTTGCGAATAGACTTAAGCATCATCTTCCTGATTACATTGACCAAGCTCAACAAGCATTTATTGAGGGTAGACGTATTAGTGACAACATTATCATTGCTCAGGAAATTGCTCACTCGTTTTCTCTTAAATCCTGGAAATATGATGCCTTTATGCTTAAGATTGACCTTGCCAAAGCTTTTGATGGTTTAGAATGGAATTTCATTGTTTCTGCTCTGGCTCGTAAAGGGCTGCATGGTCATTTTGTTAATTTGGTTCATGCATGCATCTCATCTCCCTCATTCTCTGTTCTCATTAATGGCCAGCCCTCTCCTAAATTTAAGAGCTTCAGAGGAATACGACAAGGCTGTCCCATGTCTCCTTACTTGTTTGTTCTTGCAATTAATGAACTTTCCATCTTGCTTAATGAAGCTTTGCAGGCTAACCAATTGCAGGGAATTTCTCTTGGACCAAACTGCCCCTCTGTCCATTCTCTTCTATTTGCAGATGATCTTCTGGTGTGTGGGCACGCTACTTATCAGGAGGCTCAGACGATGGCCAGTCTTATTCAACACTTTTGTGCTCTTTCTGGTCAAACTCCTAACTGGAATAAATCTGCCATTCTCTTTAGCAATCATGTTTCTCAGAATATTATTAATGATATTAAGCAAGTCTTTCCTGTTGCTAATCTTGATGCTAATTTCACTCATCTTGGTCATCCTCTAATTTTGCCTGCTAAGAATAGGGGTGCTGCTTATAACTTTGTTTTGGATAAATTTTTAAATAAGCTCCCCTCTTATAAAGCTAACATGCTATCTCATGCTGCCCGTCTTGAACTTATTCGCTCTGTCTTTTCTGCTATCCCTGTTTACTATATGGCAAACATTCTGTTTTCAAAAAAAATTATTGCCAAGCTCACTTCTATCATTAGGAATTTTTGGTGGACAGGGATTAGAGAAACAGATTCTAAGAGGAGTCTTTGTCTCAGAGCATGGAAGGATATTACCAACTCCAAGTCTGAAGGTGGTCTTGGAATCAGAAATCTAAAAGCCGTCAATGAGAGTCTTATTCTTGCTGCGGCTTGGAGGTTAGCTAAAAACCCCTCCTCCCAATTATATTGTGTTCTTCAAGCCAAATATTTTTCTACCACTTCTATTTGGAAAGCTACTAATAATCCACCTAAATCTGCCTTTTGGTCTTCCATTTTAAAAATGCTTCCTAAACTTAAAGAGCATGCCTTCTATCAACTCACCCAAGGTAATGTTTCTATTTGGAGCATGCCTTGGTGCAATCTTTGGAACTCTATTCATGATTTTCTCATTCCTCAACCATCAGGCTTTATTTATCCCTCCTTGGTTAGGGATCTTTGGCAGCCTGGGCAAAGGCAATGGAACCGTCAGCTCATTTTCTCTCTTTTTCAGCAACCTTTGGCTACTCAGATTATCAACATTGATATTCTCGATGATGATAATGCTGATATTCTTTGTTGGCCTTTGGCTCCCAATGGTATTTGCTCTTCCAAAGCTGCTTATAAACTTTGCTTACAAGACATTCATACTAATCCTAGAACTGCTCCTCTGGATGTTCCTTTGGATTTGAAAGCTTTTCTTAAAACTATTTGGAAGCAGAAAGATTTATTGCCCAAGGTTAAAACTTTTGCTTGGAGGATGCTTAGCAAAGCTTTGCCCACAGGAATGAGAGCAGGCCGTTTTTCTATTCACATTTCGCAGAATTGTTGTAGATGTGCTCAGCAAGAAGATGAGTTTCACCTTTTCTTTCTTTGTGACTTTGCTAGAGCGGCCTGGTTCTCTGCTCCTTGGTTTCTTAGATCTGACATCCTTGTGCAAGGTCACTCTTCAATGCATTCCCTTCTGATTCACTTTGCTTCTATGGGCCATCCTTATGCATCTTTGCAAAATATTTTCAATTTTATGTGGTGCATTTGGAAGGCTAGAAATGATTTCCTCTTTGAGAGGAAATTTTCTTTTCCCTACCAAATTAAAATTGCTGCTACTAGTTTGAATAATATTCTCCAAGAGGAGATTCTGCCTTCTACTAATATTCAGTCTTTGCAGGCTTCTCAACCTGATAATTCTCCTCTTCCTAAGCAAGGCAATACTCTCAAATCAGACCTTCTCATTAATGGTGCTAAAGTGTTTTCTGATGCTGCTTTCAGAACTTCTAGAGTTCCAGGATTTCAGCAAGGTCAATTGCGCACAGGTGTGGGAGTTTACTTTTGTCTTCCTTCTTCTAATAGGGAAATAAATATTCAGGTTCAAGCTTCAGGCCCTTCGACGGACACTCCTCTTCAAGCTGAAGCAATTGCTCTTGCTTGTGCAGCTCAATTGGCGGCTTGCCTTAACATTCAAACTCCTACTTTTTTAACTGATTCTCTTTCTCTTGCCACTGTTGCTGCTGCCAGGAATATTGCTCACTCTTCCACTCCTTGGAATATTAGAAAAGAAGTGGCTTCTTTTGTAAACTCTACTTCTAATCTTAATCCCCAAGTTTTTCATATTTCTAGGAATTTGAATGGGGTGGCTCACAATTTAGCTCATCAAGTTTTTCAAATGGCTGGAGGACCTACACTCAATTGCTCTTCTCACTCTCATGTCATTGAATCATGTCCTTTAGCTGCCTCTCTTGTTGATTTTAATTTTGTAGGAATTCAGCTTCATAAGGTGTATTGCTTTTAGGAGAAAGTTGATAGCTCTGGGAAGTTCCTCATCTCAACATGATATGATGGTCTATGCTTGATTGTTGGAAAGAAGGAGATTGTTGTCAAAGCTGGAATTTTCTTTTCCCCTTCTCTTCCTTTGTTTCTTAGGACATGTTGTTCTTCAGCA